>NW_027485723.1:0-31895 GCF_050908995.1 Andrena cerasifolii
AACAAATATTGAAAAACTGATATCGAAAAACTGATATTGAGAAACTGATATTGCAAAACCGATATTGTTCTAAACCGACATTGAAAAACCGATATTGTAAAGCAAATATTGAAAAACCGATATTGAAACCGATGTTAGAACCGATATTGAAAAACCGATATTGAAAAACAAATATTGAAAAACTGATATCGAAAAACTGATATTGAGAAACTGATATTGCAAAACCGATATTGTTCTAAACCGATATTGTAAAGCAAATATTGAAAAACTGATATCGAAAAACTGATATTGAAAAACCGATATTGAAAAACCGATATTGAAAAACCGATATTGAAACCGATATTAGAACCGATATTGAAAAACCGATATTGAAAAACAAATATTGAAAAACTGATATTGAAAAACCGATATTGAAAAACCGATATTGAAACCGATATTAGAACCGATATTGAAAAACCGATATTGAAAAACCTATATCGAAAAACTTATATCGAAAAACTGATATTGCAAAACCGATATTGAAACCGATATTAGAACCGATATTGAAAAACCGATATTGAAAAATCGATATTGAAAAACCGATATTGAATCCGATATTAGAACCGATATTCAAAAACCGATATTGGAGAACAAATCTTGAAAAACTGATATTGAAAAAACCGATATTGAAAAACAAATATTGAAAAACCGATATTGAAAAACCGATATTGAAAAACATATATCGAAAAACTGATATTGCAAAACCGATATTGAAACCGATAGTAGAACCGATATTGAAAAACCGATATTGAAAAACAAATATTGAAAAACTGATATCGAAAAACTGATATTGAGAAACTGATATTGCAAAACCGATATTGTTCTACACCCATATTGAAAAACCGATATTGTAAAGCAAATATTGAAAAACTGATATCGAAAAACTGATATTGAAAAACCGATATTGAAAAACCGATATTGAAGAACCGATATTGAAACCGATATTAGAACCGATATTGAAAAACCGATATTGAAAAACCGATATTGAAACCGATATTAGAACCGATATTGAAAAACCGATATTGAAAAACAAATATTGAAAAACTGATATCGAAAAACTGATATTGCAAAACCGATATTGAAACCGATATTGAAAAACAAATATTGAAAAACTGATATCGAAAAACTGATATTGAAAAAACGATATTGAAACCGATATTAGAACCGATATTGAAAAACAAATATTGAAAAACCGATATTGAATCCGATATTAGAACCGATATTCAAAAACCGATATTGGAGAACAAATATTGAAAAACTGATATTGAAAAACCGATATTGAAAAACCTATATCGAAAAACTGATATTGCAAAACCGATATTGAATCCGATATTAGAACCGATATTGAAAAACCGATATTGAAAAACCGATATTGAAACCGATATTAGAACCGATATTGAAAAACCGATATTGAAAAACAAATATTGAAAAACTGATATCGAAAAACTGATATTGAAAAACCGATATTGAATCCGATATTAGAACCGATATTCAAAAACCGATATTGGAGAACAAATATTGAAAAACTGATATTGAAAAACCGATATTGAAAAACCGATATTGAAAAACCGATATCGAAAAACTGATATTGAAAAACCGATATTGAATCCGATATTAGAACGGATATTGAAAAACCGATATTGTAAAGCAAATATTGAAAAACTGATATCGAAAAACTGATATTGAAAAACCGATATTGAAACCGATATTAGAACCGATATTGAAAAACCGATATTGAAAAACAAATATTGAAAAACTGATATTGAAAAACCGATATTGAAAAACCGATATTGAATCCGATATTAGAACCGATATTCAAAAACCGATATTGGAGAACAAATATTGAAAAACTGATATTGAAAAACAAATATTGAAAAACTGATATAGAAAAACTGATATTGAAAAACCGATATTGAAAAACCGATATTGAATCCGATATTAGAACCGATATTCAAAAACCGATATTGGAGAACAAATATTGAAAAACTGATATTGAAAAACCGATATTCAAAAACCGATATTGAAACCGTTATTAGAACCGATATTGAAAAACCGATATTGGAAAACAAATATTGAAAAACTGATATCGAAAAACTGATATTCAAAAACCGATATTGAAAAACCGATATTGAATCCGATATTAGAACCGATATTCAAAAACCGATATTGGAGAACAAATATTGAAAAACTGATATTGAAAAACAAATATTGAAAAACTGATATCGAAAAACTGATATTGAAAAACCGATATTGCAAAACCGATATTGAAACCGATATTAGAACCGATATTGAAAAACCGATATTGAAAAACCGATATTGAAAAACTTATATCGAAAAACTGATATTGAAAAACTTATATCGAAAAACTGATATTGCAAAACCGATATTGAAACCGATATTGAAAAACAAATATTGAAAAACTGATATCGAAAAACTGATATTGAAAAACCGATATTGAAGCCGATATTAGAACCGATATTGAAAAACCGATATTGAAAAACAAATATTGAAAAACCGACATTGAATCCGATATTAGAACCGATATTCAAAAACCGATATTGGAGAACAAATATTGAAAAACTGATATTGAAAAACCGATATTGAAAAACCTATATCGAAAAACTGATATTGCAAAACCGATATTGAATCCGATATTAGAACCGATATTGAAAAACCGATATTGAAACCGATATTAGAACCGATATTCAAAAACCGATATTGAAAACAAATATTGAAAAACTGATATTGAAAAACCGATATTGAAAAACCGATATTGAAAAACCTATATCGAAAAACTGATATTGAAAAACCGATATTGAAACCGATATTAGAACCGATATTGAAAAACCGATATTGAAAAACAAATATTGAAAAACTGATATCGAAAAACTGATATTGAAAAACCGATATTGCAAAACCGATATTGAAACCGATATTAGAACCGATATTGAAAAACCGATATTGAAAAACCGATATGGAAAAACTTATATCGAAAAACTGATATTGCAAAACCGATATTGAAACCGATACTGAAAAACAAATATTGAAAAACTGATATCGAAAAACTGATATTGAAAAAACGATATTGAAACCGATATTAGAACCGATATTGAAAAACAAATATTGAAAAACCGATATTGAATCCGATATTAGAACCGATATTCAAAAACCGATATTGGAGAACAAATATTGAAAAACTGATATTGAAAAACCGATATTGAAAAACCTATATCGAAAAACTGATATTGCAAAACCGATATTGAATCCGATATTAGAACCGATATTGAAAAACCGATATTGGAGAACAAATATTGAAAACTGATATTGAAAAACCGATATTGAAAAACCTATATCGAAAAACTGATATTGCAAAACCGATATTGAAAAACCGATATTGAAAAACCTATATCGAAAAACTGATATTGAAAAACCGATATTGAAACCGATATTAGAACCGATATTGAAAAACCGATATTGAAAAACAAATATTGAAAAACTGATATCGAAAAACTGATATTGAAAAACCGATATTGAAAAACCGATATTGAATCCGATATTAGAACCGATATTCAAAAACCGATATTGGAGAACAAATATTGAAAAACTGATATTGAAAAACAAATATTGAAAAGCTGATATCGAAAAACTGATATTGAAAACCGATATTGAAAAACCGATATTGAATCCGATATTAGAACCGATATTGAAAAACCGATATTGTAAAGCAAATATTGAAAAACTGATATCGAAAAACTGATATTGAAAAACCGATATTGAAACCGATATTAGAACCGATATTGAAAAACCGATATTGAAAAACAAATATTGAAAAACTGATATTGAAAAACCGATATTGAAAAACCTATATCGAAAAACTGATATTGCAAAACCGATATTGAAAAACCGATATTGAAAAACCTATATCGAAAAACTGATATTGAAAAACCGATATTGAAACCGATATTAGAACCGATATTGAAAAACCGATATTGAAAAACAAATATTGAAAATCTGATATCGAAAAACTGATATTGAAAAACCGATATTGAAAAACCGATATTGAATCCGATATTAGAACCGATATTCAAAAACCGATATTGGAGAACAAATATTGAAAAACTGATATTGAGGAACTGATATTGCAAAACCGATATCGAAAAACTGATATTGAAAAACCGATATTGAAAAACCGATATTGAATCCGATATTAGAACCGATATTCAAAAACCGATATTGGAGAACAAATATTGAAAAACTGATATTGAAAAACCGATATTGAAAAACCGATATTGAAACCGTTATTAGAACCGATATTGAAAAACCGATATTGAAAAACAAATATTGAAAAACTGATATCGAAAAACTGATATTGAAAAACCGATATTGAAAAACCGATATTGAATCCGATATTAGAACCGATATTCAAAAACCGATATTGGAGAACAAATATTGAAAAACTGATATTGAAAAACCGATATTCAAAAACCGATATTGAAACCGTTATTAGAACCGATATTGAAAAACCGATATTGAAAAACAAATATTGAAAAACTGATATCGAAAAACTGATATTCAAAAACCGATATTGAAAAACCGATATTGAATCCGATATTAGAACCGATATTCAAAAACCGATATTGGAGAACAAATATTGAAAAACTGATATTGAAAAACAAATATTGAAAAACTGATATCGAAAAACTGATATTGAAAAACCGATATTGCAAAACCGATATTGAAACCGATATTAGAACCGATATTGAAAAACCGATATTGAAAAACCGATATTGAAAAACTTATATCGAAAAACTGATATTGAAAAACTTATATCGAAAAACTGATATTGCAAAACCGATATTGAAACCGATATTGAAAAACAAATATTGAAAAACTGATATCGAAAAACTGATATTGAAAAACCGATATTGAAACCGATATTAGAACCGATATTGAAAAACCGATATTGAAAAACAAATATTGAAAAACCGATATTGAATCCGATATTAGAACCGATATTCAAAAACCGATATTGGAGAACAAATATTGAAAAACTGATATTGAAAAACCGATATTGAAAAACCTATATCGAAAAACTGATATTGCAAAACCGATATTGAATCCGATATTAGAACCGATATTGAAAAACCGATATTGAAACCGATATTAGAACCGATATTCAAAAACCGATATTGAAAACAAATATTGAAAAACTGATATTGAAAAACCGATATCGAAAAACCGATATTGAAAAACCTATATCGAAAAACTGATATTGAAAAACCGATATTGAAACCGATATTAGAACCGATATTGAAAAACCGATATTGAAAAACAAATATTGAAAAACTGATATCGAAAAACTGATATTGAAAAACCGATATTGCAAAACCGATATTGAAACCGATATTAGAACCGATATTGAAAAACCGATATTGAAAAACCGATATTGAAAAACTTATATCGAAAAACTGATATTGCAAAACCGATATTGAAACCGATATTGAAAAACAAATATTGAAAAACTGATATCGAAAAACTGATATTGAAAAAACGATATTGAAACCGACATTAGAACCGATATTGAAAAACAAATATTGAAAAACCGATATTGAATCCGATATTAGAACCGATATTCAAAAACCGATATTGGAGAACAAATATTGAAAAACTGATATTGAAAAACCGATATTGAAAAACCTATATCGAAAAACTGATATTGCAAAACCGATATTGAATCCGATATTAGAACCGATATTGAAAAACCGATATTGGAGAACAAATATTGAAAACTGATATTGAAAAACCGATATTGAAAAACCTATATCGAAAAACTGATATTGCAAAACCGATATTAAAAAACCGATATTGAAAAACCTATATCGAAAAACTGATATTGAAAAACCGATATTGAAACCGATATTAGAACCGATATTGAAAAACCGATATTGAAAAACAAATATTGAAAAACTGATATCGAAAAACTGATATTGAAAAACCGATATTGAAAAACCGATATTGAATCCGATATTAGAACCGATATTCAAAAACCGATATTGGAGAACAAATATTGAAAAACTTATATTGAAAAACAAATATTGAAAAGCTGATATCGAAAAACTGATATTGAAAAACCGATATTGAAAAACCGATATTGAATCCGATATTAGAACCGATATTCAAAAACCGATATTGAAAACCAAATATTGAAAAACTGATATTGAAAAACCGATATTGAAAAACCGATACTGAAAAACCTATATCGAAAAACTGATATTGAAAAACCGATATTGAATCCGATATTAGAACGGATATTGAAAAACCGATATTGTAAAGCAAATATTGAAAAACTGATATCGAAAAACTGATATTGAAAAACCGATATTGAAACCGATATTAGAACCGATATTGAAAAACCGATATTGAAAAACAAATATTGAAAAACTGATATCGAAAAACTGATATTGAAAAACCGATATTGAAAAACCGATATTGAATCCGATATTAGAACCGATATTCAAAACCGATATTGGAGAACAAATATTGAAAAACTGATATTGAAAAACAAATATTGAAAAGCTGATATCGAAAAACTGATATTGAAAAACCGATATTGAAAAACCGATATTGAATCCGATATTAGAACCGATATTGAAAAACCGATATTGTAAAGCAAATATTGAAAAACTGATATCGAAAAACTGATATTGACAAACCGATATTGAAACCGATATTAGAACCGATATTGAAAAACCGATATTGAAAAACAAATATTAAAAAACTGATATTGAAAAACCGATATTGAAAAACCTATATCGAAAAACTGATATTGCAAAACCGATATTGAAAAACCGATATTGAAAAACCTATATCGAAAAACTGATATTGAAAAACCGATATTGAAACCGATATTAGAACCGATATTGAAAAACCGATATTGAAAAACAAATATTGAAAATCTGATATCGAAAAACTGATATTGAAAAACCGATATTGAAAAACCGATATTGAATCCGATATTAGAACCGATATTCAAAAACCGATATTGGAGAACAAATATTGAAAAACTGATATTGAAAAACCGATATTGAAAAACCGATATTGAAACCGTTATTAGAACCGATATTGAAAAACCGATATTGAAAAACAAATATTGAAAAACTGATATCGAAAAACTGATATTGAAAAACCGATATTGAAAAACCGATATTGAATCCGATATTAGAACCGATATTCAAAAACCGATATTGGAGAACAAATATTGAAAAACTGATATTGAAAAACCGATATTCAAAAACCGATATTGAAACCGTTATTAGAACCGATATTGAAAAACCGATATTGAAAAACAAATATTGAAAAACTGATATCGAAAAACTGATATTCAAAAACCGATATTGAAAAACCGATATTGAATCCGATATTAGAACCGATATTCAAAAACCGATATTGGAGAACAAATATTGAAAAACTGATATTGAAAAACAAATATTGAAAAACTGATATCGAAAAACTGATATTGAAAAACCGATATTGCAAAACCGATATTGAAACCGATATTAGAACCGATATTGAAAAACCGATATTGAAAAACCGATATTGAAAAACTTATATCGAAAAACTGATATTGAAAAACTTATATCGAAAAACTGATATTGCAAAACCGATATTGAAACCGATATTGAAAAACAAATATTGAAAAACTGATATCGAAAAACTGATATTGAAAAACCGATATTGAAACCGATATTAGAACCGATATTGAAAAACCGATATTGAAAAACAAATATTGAAAAACCGATATTGAATCCGATATTAGAACCGATATTCAAAAACCGATATTGGAGAACAAATATTGAAAAACTGATATTGAAAAACCGATATTGAAAAACCTATATCGAAAAACTGATATTGCAAAACCGATATTGAATCCGATATTAGAACCGATATTGAAAAACCGATATTGAAACCGATATTAGAACCGATATTCAAAAACCGATATTGAAAACAAATATTGAAAAACTGATATTGAAAAACCGATATCGAAAAACCGATATTGAAAAACCTATATCGAAAAACTGATATTGAAAAACCGATATTGAAACCGATATTAGAACCGATATTGAAAAACCGATATTGAAAAACAAATATTGAAAAACTGATATCGAAAAACTGATATTGAAAAACCGATATTGCAAAACCGATATTGAAACCGATATTAGAACCGATATTGAAAAACCGATATTGAAAAACCGATATTGAAAAACTTATATCGAAAAACTGATATTGCAAAACCGATATTGAAACCGATATTGAAAAACAAATATTGAAAAACTGATATCGAAAAACTGATATTGAAAAAACGATATTGAAACCGATATTAGAACCGATATTGAAAAACAAATATTGAAAAACCGATATTGAATCCGATATTAGAACCGATATTCAAAAACCGATATTGGAGAACTAATATTGAAAAACTGATATTGAAAAACCGATATTGAAAAACCTATATCGAAAAACTGATATTGCAAAACCGATATTGAATCCGATATTAGAACCGATATTGAAAAACCGATATTGGAGAACAAATATTGAAAACTGATATTGAAAAACCGATATTGAAAAACCTATATCGAAAAACTGATATTGCAAAACCGATATTGAAAAACCGATATTGAAAAACCTATATCGAAAAACTGATATTGAAAAACCGATATTGGAACCGATATTAGAACCGATATTGAAAAACCGATATTGAAAAACAAATATTGAAAAACTGATATCGAAAAACTGATATTGAAAAACCGATATTGAAAAACCGATATTGAATCCGATATTAGAACCGATATTCAAAAACCGATATTGGAGAACAAATATTGAAAAACTTATATTGAAAAACAAATATTGAAAAGCTGATATCGAAAAACTGATATTGAAAAACCGATATTGAAAAACCGATATTGAATCCGATATTAGAACCGATATTCAAAAACCGATATTGAAAACCAAATATTGAAAAACTGATATTGAAAAACCGATATTGAAAAACCGATACTGAAAAACCTATATCGAAAAACTGATATTGAAAAACCGATATTGAATCCGATATTAGAACGGATATTGAAAAACCGATATTGTAAAGCAAATATTGAAAAACTGATATCGAAAAACTGATATTGAAAAACCGATATTGAAACCGATATTAGAACCGATATTGAAAAACCGATATTGAAAAACAAATATTGAAAAACTGATATTGAAAAACCGATATTGAAAAACCTATATCGAAAAACTGATATTGCAAAACCGATATTGAAAAACCGATATAGAAAAACCTATATCGAAAAACTGATATCGAAAAACCGATATTGAAACCGATATTAGAACCGATATTGAAAAACCGATATTGAAAAACAAATATTGAAAATCTGATATCGAAAAACTGATATTGAAAAACCGATATTGAAAAACCGATATTGAATCCGATATTAGAACCGATATTCAAAAACCGATATTGGAGAACAAATATTGAAAAACTGATATTGAGGAACTGATATTGCAAAACCGATATCGAAAAACTGATATTGAAAAACTGATATTGAAAAACCGATATTGAAAAACCGATATTGAATCCGATATTAGAACCGATATTCAAAATCCGATATTGGAGCATAAATATTGAAAAACCGATATTCAAAAACCGATATTGGAGAACAAATATTGAAAAACTGATATTGAAAAACCGATATTGAAAAACCTATATCGAAAAACTGATATTGCAAAACCGATATTGAATCCGATATTAGAACCGATATTGAAAAACAAATATTGAAAAACTGATATCGACAAACTGATATTGACAAACTGATATTGCAAAACCGATATTGTTCTAAACCGATATTGAAAAACCGATATTGTAAAGCAAATATTGAAAAACTGATATCGAAAAACCGATATTGAAAAACCGATATTGAATCCGATATTAGAACCGATATTGAAAAACCGATATTGTAAAGCAAATATTGAAAAACTGATATCGAAAAACTGATATTGAAAAACCGATATTGAAAAACCGATATTGAAAAACCGATATTGAAAAACCGATATTGGAGAACAAATATTGAAAAACTGATATTGCAAAACCGATATTGAATCCGATATTAGAACCGATATTGAAAAACCGATATTGAAACCGATATTAGAACCGATATTCAAAAACCGATATTGAAAACAAATATTGAAAAACTGATATCGAAAAACTGATATTGAAAAACCGATATTGAAAAACCGATATTGAAAAACAAATATTGAAAAACTGATATCGAAAAACTGATATTGAAAAACCGATATTGAAAAACCGATATTGAATCCGATATTAGAACCGATATTCAAAAACCGATATTGGAGAACAAATATTGAAAAACTGATATTGAAAAACCGATATTCAAAAACCGATATTGGAGAACAAATATTGAAAAACTGATATTGAAAAACCGATATTGCAAAACCGATATTGAAAAACTGATATTGAAAAACCGATATTGAAAAACTGATATTGAAACCGATATTAGAACCGATATTGAAAAACCGATATTGAAAAACCGATATTGAAAAACTGATATTGCAAAACCGATATTGAAACCGATATTAGAACCGATATTGAAAAACCGATATTGAAAAACTGATATCGAAAAACTGATATTGCAAAACCGATATTGAATCCGATATTAGAACCGATATTGAAAAATCGATATTGTAAAGCAATTATTGAAAAACTGATATCGAAAAACTGATATTGAAAAACCGATATTGAAAAACTGATATTGAAACCGATATTAGAACCGATATTGAAAAACCGATATTGAAAAACTGATATTGAAACCGATATTAGAACCGATATTGAAAAACCGATATTGAAAAACAAATATCGAAAAACTGATATTGCAAAACCGATATTGAAACCGATATTAGAACCGATATTGAAAAACAAATATTGAAAAACTGATATCGAAAAACTGATATTGAAAAACCGATATTGAAAAACCGATATTGAAAAACCGATATTGAGAAACTGATATTGAAACCGATATTAGAAACGATATTGAAAAACAAATAATGAAAAACTGATATCGAAAAACTGATATTGCAAAACCGATATTGAAACCGATATTAGAACCGATATTGACAAACCGATATTGTAAAGCAAATATTGAAAAACTGATATCGAAAAACTGATATTGAAAAACCGATATTGAAAAACCGATATTGAAAAACTGATATTGAAACCGATATTAGAACAAATATTGAAAAACCGATATTGTAAAGCAAATATTGAAAAACTGATATCGAAAAACTGATATTGAAAAACCGATATTGAAAAACCGATATTGAAAAACTGATATTGAAACCGATATTAGAACAAATATTGAAAAACTGATATTGAAAAACCGATATTGAAAAACAAATATTGAAAAACCGATATTGAAAAACCGATATTGAAAAACCGATATTGAAAAACTGATATCGAAAAACTGATATTGCAAAACCGATATTGAAAAACCGATATTGAAAAACCGATATTGAAAAACTGATATTGAACCCGATATTAGAACCGATATTGAAAAACCGATATTGAAAAACCGATATTGAAAAACCGATATTGAAAAACCGATATTGAAAAACTGATATTGAAACCGATATTAGAACCGATATTGAAAAACCGATATTGTAAAGCAAATATTGAAAAACTGATATCGAAAAACCGATATTGAAAAACTCATATCAAAAACTGATATTGCAAAACCGATATTGAAACCGATATTAGAACCGATATTGAAAAACCGATATTGTAAAGCAAATATTGAAAAACTGATATCGAAAAACCGATATTGAAAAACTCATATCAAAAACTGATATTGCAAAACCGATATTGAAACTGATATTAGAACCGATATTGAAACACAAATATTGACAAACTGATATCGAAAAACTGATATTGCAAAACCGATATTGAAACCGATATTAGAACCGATATTGAAAAACAAATATTGAAAAACTGATATCGAAAAACTGATATTGAAAAACCGATATTGAAAAACCGATATTGAAAAACCGATATTGAAAAACTGATATTGAAAAACCGATTTGGAAAAACCGATATTGAAAAACTGATATCGAAAAACTGATATTGAAAAACCGATATTGAAAAACCGATATTGAAAAACCGATATTGAAAAACCGATATTGAAAAACTGATATTGAACCCGATATTAGAACCGATATTGAAAAACCGATATTGAAAAACCGATATTGTAAAGCAAATATTGAAAAACTGATATCGAAAAACCGATATTGAAAAACTCATATCAAAAACTGATATTGCAAAACCGATATTGAAACCGATATTAGAACCGATATTGAAAAACCGATATTGAAAAACAAATATTGAAAAACTGATATTGAAAAACCGATATTGAAAAACCTATATCGAAAAACTGATATTGCAAAACCGATATTGAAAAACCGATATTGAAAAACCGATATTGAAAAACCGATATTGAAAAACCGATATTGAAAAACCGATATTGAAAAACCGATATTGAAAAACCGATATTGAAAAACTGATATTGAACCCGATATTAGAACCGATATTGAAAAACCGATATTGAAAAACCGATATTGAAAAACCGATATTGAAAAACCGATATTGAAAAACTGATATTCAAACCGATATTAGAACCGATATTGAAAAACCGATATTGTAAAGCAAATATTGAAAAACTGATATCGAAAAACCGATATTGAAAAACTCATATCAAAAACTGATATTGCAAAACCGATATTGAAACCGATATTAGAACCGATATTGAAAAACAAATATTGAAAAACTGATATCGAAAAACTGATATTGCAAAACCGATAATGAAAAACAAATATTGAAAACTGATATCGAAAAACTGATGTTGAAAAACCGATATTGAAAAACCGATATTGAGAAACTGATGTTGCAAAACCGATATTGTTCTAAACCGATATTGAAAAACCGATATTGTAAAGCAAATATTGAAAAACTGATATCGAAAAACTGATATTGAAAAACCGATATTGAAAAACCGATATTGAAACCGATATTAGAACCGATATTGAAAAACCGATATTGAAAAACTGATATTGAAAAACCGATTTGGAAAAACCGATATTGAAAAACTGATATCGAAAAACTGATATTGAAAAACCGATATTGAAAAACCGATATTGAAAAACCGATATTGAAAAACCGATATTGAAAAACTGATATTGAACCCGATATTAGAACCGATATTGAAAAACCGATATTGAAAAACCGATATTGTAAAGCAAATATTGAAAAACTGATATCGAAAAACCGATATTGAAAAACTCATATCAAAAACTGATATTGCAAAACCGATATTGAAACCGATATTAGAACCGATATTGAAAAACCGATATTGAAAAACAAATATTGAAAAACTGATATTGAAAAACCGATATTGAAAAACCTATATCGAAAAACTGATATTGCAAAACCGATATTGAAAAACCGATATTGAAAAACCGATATTGAAAAACCGATATTGAAAAACCGATATTGAAAAACCGATATTGAAAAACCGATATTGAAAAACCGATATTGAAAAACTGATATTGAACCCGATATTAGAACCGATATTGAAAAACCGATATTGAAAAACCGATATTGAAAAACCGATATTGAAAAACCGATATTGAAAAACCGATATTGAAAAACCGATATTGAAAAACCGATATTGAAAAACTGATATTGAAACCGATATTAGAACCGATATTGAAAAACCGATATTGTAAAGCAAATATTGAAAAACTGATATCGAAAAACCGATATTGAAAAACTCATATCAAAAACTGATATTGCAAAACCGATATTGAAACCGATATTAGAACCGATATTGAAAAACAAATATTGAAAAACTGATATCGAAAAACTGATATTGCAAAACCGATAATGAAAAACAAATATTGAAAACTGATATCGAAAAACTGATGTTGAAAAACCGATATTGAAAAACCGATATTGAGAAACTGATGTTGCAAAACCGATATTGTTCTAAACCGATATTGAAAAACCGATATTGTAAAGCAAATATTGAAAAACTGATATCGAAAAACTGATATTGAAAAACCGATATTGAAAAACCGATATTGAAACCGATATTAGAACCGATATTGAAAAACCGATATTGAAAAACAAATATTGAAAAACTGATATTGAAAAACCGATATTGAAAAACCTATATCGAAAAACTGATATTGCAAAACCGATATTGAAAAACCGATATTGAAAAACCTATATCGAAAAACTGATATTGAAAAACCGATATTGAAACCGATATTAGAACCGATATTGAAAAACCGATATTGAAAAACAAATATTGAAAATCTGATATCGAAAAACTGATATTGAAAAACCGATATTGAAACCGATATTAGAACCGATATTGAAAAACCGATATTGAAAAACAAATATTGAAAAACTGATATTGAAAAACCGATATTGAAAAACCTATATCGAAAAACTGATATTGCAAAACCGATATTGAAAAACCGATATTGAAAAACCTATATCGAAAAACTGATATTGAAATACCGATATTGAAACCGATATTAGAACCGATATTGAAAAACCGATATTGAAAAACAAATATTGAAAATCTGATATCGAAAAACTGATATTGAAAAACCGATATTGAAAAACCGATATTGAATCCGATATTAGAACCGATATTCAAAAACCGATATTGGAGAACAAATATTGAAAAACTGATATTGAGGAACTGATATTGCAAAACCGATATCGAAAAACTGATATTGAAAAACCGATATTGAAAAACCGATATTGAATCCGATATTAGAACCGATATTCAAAAACCGATATTGGAGAACAAATATTGAAAAACTGATATTGAAAAACCGATATTGAAAAACCGATATTGAAACCGTTATTAGAACCGATATTGAAAAACCGATATTGAAAAACAAATATTGAAAAACTGATATCGAAAAACTGATATTGAAAAACCGATATTGAAAAACCGATATTGAATCCGATATTAGAACCGATATTCAAAATCCGATATTGGAGAATAAATATTGAAAAACCGATATTCAAAAACCGATATTGGAGAACAAATATTGAAAAACTGATATCGACAAACTGATATTGACAAACTGATATTGCAAAACCGATATTGTTCTAAACCGATATTGAAAAACCGATATTGTAAAGCAAATATTGAAAAACTGATATCGAAAAACTGATATTGAAAAACCGATATTGAAAAACCGATATTGAAAAACCGATATTGAAAAACCGATATTGGAGAACAAATATTGAAAAACTGATATTGCAAAACCGATATTGAATCCGATATTAGAACCGATATTGAAAAACCGATATTGAAACCGATATTAGAACCGATATTCAAAAACCGATATTGAAAAACCGATATTGAAAAACTGATATTGAAACCGATATTAGAACCGATATTGAAAAACCGATATTGAAAAACCGATATTGAAAAACTGATATTGCAAAACCGATATTGAAACCGATATTAGAACCGATATTGAAAAACCGATATTGAAAAACTGATATCGAAAAACTGATATTGCAAAACCGATATTGAATCCGATATTAGAACCGATATTGAAAAATCGATATTGTAAAGCAATTATTGAAAAACTGATATCGAAAAACTGATATTGAAAAACCGATATTGAAAAACTGATATTGAAACGGATATTAGAACCGATATTGAAAAACCGATATTGAAAAACTGATATTGAAACCGATATTAGAACCGATATTGAAAAACCGATATTGAAAAACAAATATCGAAAAACTGATATTGCAAAACCGATATTGAAACCGATATTAGAACCGATATTGAAAAACAAATATTGAAAAACTGATATCGAAAAACTGATATTGAAAAACCGATATTGAAAAACCGATATTGAAAAACCGATATTGAGAAACTGATATTGAAACCGATATTAGAAACGATATTGAAAAACAAATAATGAAAAACTGATATCGAAAAACTGATATTGCAAAACCGATATTGAAACCGATATTAGAACCGATATTGACAAACCGATATTGTAAAGCAAATATTGAAAAACTGATATCGAAAAACTGATATTGAAAAACCGATATTGAAAAACCGATATTGAAAAACTGATATTGAAACCGATATTAGAACAAATATTGAAAAACCGATATTGTAAAGCAAATATTGAAAAACTGATATCGAAAAACTGATATTGAAAAACCGATATTGAAAAACCGATATTGAAAAACTGATATTGAAACCGATATTAGAACAAATATTGAAAAACTGATATTGAAAAACCGATATTGAAAAACAAATATTGAAAAACCGATATTGAAAAACCGATATTGAAAAACCGATATTGAAAAACTGATATCGAAAAACTGATATTGCAAAACCGATATTGAAAAACAAATATTGAAAAACTGATATCGAAAAACTGATGTTGCAAAACCGATATTGAAACCGATATTAGAACCGATATTCAAAAACCGATATTGGAGAACCGATATTGAAAAACCGATATTGAAAAACTTATATCGAAAATCTGATATTGCAAAACCGATATTGAATCCAATATTAGAACCGATATTGAAAAACCGATATTGTAAAGCAAATATTGAAAAACTGATATCGAAAAACTGATATTGAAAAACCGATTTGGAAAAACCGATATTGAAAAACTGATATCGAAAAACTGATATTGAAAAACCGATATTGAAAAACCGATATTGAAAAACCGATATTGAAAAACCGATATTGAAAAACTGATATTGAACCCGATATTAGAACCGATATTGAAAAACCGATATTGAAAAACCGATATTGAAAAACCGATATTGAAAAACCGATATTGAAAAACTGATATTGAAACCGATATTAGAACCGATATTGAAAAACCGATATTGTAAAGCAAATATTGAAAAACTGATATCGAAAAACCGATATTGAAAAACTCATATCAAAAACTGATATTGCAAAACCGATATTGAAACCGATATTAGAAGCGATATTGAAAAACCGATATTGTAAAGCAAATATTGAAAAACTGATATCGAAAAACCGATATTGAAAAACTCATATCAAAAACTGATATTGCAAAACCGATATTGAAACTGATATTAGAACCGATATTGAAACACAAATATTGACAAACTGATATCGAAAAACTGATATTGCAAAACCGATATTGAAACCGATATTAGAACCGATATTGAAAAACAAATATTGAAAAACTGATATCGAAAAACTGATATTGAAAAACCGATATTGAAAAACCGATATTGAAAAACCGATATTGAAAAACTGATATTGAAAAACCTATATAGAAAAACTGATATTGCAAAACAGATATTGAATCCGATATTAGAACCGATATTGAAAAACCGATATTGTAAAGCAAATATTGAAAAACTGATATCGAAAAAACGATATTGAAAAACCGATATTGAAAAACAAATATTGAAAAACCGATATTGAAAAACCGATATTGAAAAACCGATATTGAAAAACCGATATTGAAAAACCGATATTGAAAAACCTATATCGAAAAACTGATATTGCAAAACCGATATTGAAAAACCGATATTGAAAAACCGATATTGAAAAACCGATATTGAAAAACTGATATTGAAAAACCTATATAGAAAAACTGATATTGCAAAACAGATATTGAATCCGATATTAGAACCGATATTGAAAAACCGATATTGAAAAACCGATATTGAAAAACTGATATTGAACCCGATATTAGAACCGATATTGAAAAACCGGTATTGAAAAACCGATATTGAAAAACCGATATTGAAAAACTGATATTGAAACCGATATTAGAACCGATATTGAAAAACCGATATTGTAAAGCAAATATTGAAAAACTGATATCGAAAAACCGATATTGAAAAACTCATATCAAAAACTGATATTGCAAAACCGATATTGAAACCGATATTAGAACCGATATTGAAAAACCGATATTGTAAAGCAAATATTGAAAAACTGATATCGAAAAACCGATATTGAAAAACTCATATCAAAAACTGATATTGCAAAACCGATATTGAAACCGATATTAGAACCGATATTGAAACACAAATATTGAAAAACTGATATCGAAAAACTGATATTGCAAAACCGATATTGAAACCGATATTAGAACCGATATTGAAAAACAAATATTGAAAAACTGATATCGAAAAACTGATATTGCAAAACCGATAATGAAAAACAAATATTGAAAACTGATATCGAAAAACTGATGTTGAAAAACCGATATTGAAAAACCGATATTGAGAAACTGATGTTGCAAAACCGATATTGTTCTAAACCGATATTGAAAAACCGATATTGTAAAGCAAATATTGAAAAACTGATATCGAAAAACTGATATTGAAAAACCGATATTGAAAAACCGATATTGAAACCGATATTAGAACCGATATTGAAAAACCGATATTGAAAAACAAATATTGAAAAACTGATATTGAAAAACCGATATTGAAAAACCTATATCGAAAAACTGATATTGCAAAACCGATATTGAAAAACCGATATTGAAAAACCTATATCGAAAAACTGATATTGAAAAACCGATATTGAAACCGATATTAGAACCGATATTGAAAAACCGATATTGAAAAACAAATATTGAAAATCTGATATCGAAAAACTGATATTGAAAAACCGATATTGAAACCGATATTAGAACCGATATTGAAAAACCGATATTGAAAAACAAATATTGAAAAACTGATATTGAAAAACCGATATTGAAAAACCTATATCGAAAAACTGATATTGCAAAACCGATATTGAAAAACCGATATTGAAAAACCTATATCGAAAAACTGATATTGAAAAACCGATATTGAAACCGATATTAGAACCGATATTGAAAAACCGATATTGAAAAACAAATATTGAAAATCTGATATCGAAAAACTGATATTGAAAAACCGATATTGAAAAACCGATATTGAAAAACCGATATTGAAAAACCGATATTGAAAAACTGATATTGAAAAACCTATATAGAAAAACTGATATTGCAAAACAGATATTGAATCCGATATTAGAACCGATATTGAAAAACCGATATTGAATCCGATATTAGAACCGATATTCAAAAACCGATATTGGAGAACAAATATTGAAAAACTGATATTGAAAAACCGATATTGAAAAACCGATATTGAAACCGTTATTAGAACCGATATTGAAAAACCGATATTGAAAAACAAATATTGAAAAACTGATATCGAAAAACTGATATTGAAAAACCGATATTGAAAAACCGATATTGAATCCGATATTAGAACCGATATTGAAAAACCGATATTGTAAAGCAAATATTGAAAAACTGATATCGAAAAAACGATATTGAAAAACCGATATTGAAAAACAAATATTGAAAAACCGATATTGAAAAACCGATATTGAAAAACCGATATTGAAAAACCGATATTGAAAAACCGATATTGAAAAACCTATATCGAAAAACTGATATTGCAAAACCGATATTGAAAAACCGATATTGAAAAACCGATATTGAAAAACCGATATTGAAAAACTGATATTGAAAAACCTATATAGAAAAACTGATATTGCAAAACAGATATTGAATCCGATATTAGAACCGATATTGAAAAACCGATATTGTAAAGCAAATATTGAAAAACTGATATCGAAAAACCGATATTGAAAAACTCATATCAAAAACTGATATTGCAAAACCGATATTGAAACCGATATTAGAAGCGATATTGAAAAACCGATATTGTAAAGCAAATATTGAAAAACTGATATCGAAAAACCGATATTGAAAAACTCATATCAAAAACTGATATTGCAAAACCGATATTGAAACTGATATTAGAACCGATATTGAAACACAAATATTGACAAACTGATATCGAAAAACTGATATTGCAAAACCGATATTGAAACCGATATTAGAACCGATATTGAAAAACAAATATTGAAAAACTGATATCGAAAAACTGATATTGAAAAACCGATATTGAAAAACCGATATTGAAAAACCGATATTGAAAAACTGATATTGAAAAACCTATATAGAAAAACTGATATTGCAAAACAGATATTGAATCCGATATTAGAACCGATATTGAAAAACCGATATTGTAAAGCAAATATTGAAAAACTGATATCGAAAAAACGATATTGAAAAACCGATATTGAAAAACAAATATTGAAAAACCGATATTGAAAAACCGATATTGAAAAACCGATATTGAAAAACCGATATTGAAAAACCGATATTGAAAAACCTATATCGAAAAACTGATATTGCAAAACCGATATTGAAAAACCGATATTGAAAAACCGATATTGAAAAACCGATATTGAAAAACTGATATTGAAAAACCTATATAGAAAAACTGATATTGCAAAACAGATATTGAATCCGATATTAGAACCGATATTGAAAAACCGATATTGAAAAACCGATATTGAAAAACTGATATTGAACCCGATATTAGAACCGATATTGAAAAACCGGTATTGAAAAACCGATATTGAAAAACCGATATTGAAAAACTGATATTGAAACCGATATTAGAACCGATATTGAAAAACCGATATTGTAAAGCAAATATTGAAAAACTGATATCGAAAAACCGATATTGAAAAACTCATATCAAAAACTGATATTGCAAAACCGATATTGAAACCGATATTAGAACCGATATTGAAAAACCGATATTGTAAAGCAAATATTGAAAAACTGATATCGAAAAACCGATATTGAAAAACTCATATCAAAAACTGATATTGCAAAACCGATATTGAAACCGATATTAGAACCGATATTGAAACACAAATATTGAAAAACTGATATCGAAAAACTGATATTGCAAAACCGATATTGAAACCGATATTAGAACCGATATTGAAAAACAAATATTGAAAAACTGATATCGAAAAACTGATATTGCAAAACCGATAATGAAAAACAAATATTGAAAACTGATATCGAAAAACTGATGTTGAAAAACCGATATTGAAAAACCGATATTGAGAAACTGATGTTGCAAAACCGATATTGTTCTAAACCGATATTGAAAAACCGATATTGTAAAGCAAATATTGAAAAACTGATATCGAAAAACTGATATTGAAAAACCGATATTGAAAAACCGATATTGAAACCGATATTAGAACCGATATTGAAAAACCGATATTGAAAAACAAATATTGAAAAACTGATATTGAAAAACCGATATTGAAAAACCTATATCGAAAAACTGATATTGCAAAACCGATATTGAAAAACCGATATTGAAAAACCTATATCGAAAAACTGATATTGAAAAACCGATATTGAAACCGATATTAGAACCGATATTGAAAAACCGATATTGAAAAACAAATATTGAAAATCTGATATCGAAAAACTGATATTGAAAAACCGATATTGAAACCGATATTAGAACCGATATTGAAAAACCGATATTGAAAAACAAATATTGAAAAACTGATATTGAAAAACCGATATTGAAAAACCTATATCGAAAAACTGATATTGCAAAACCGATATTGAAAAACCGATATTGAAAAACCTATATCGAAAAACTGATATTGAAAAACCGATATTGAAACCGATATTAGAACCGATATTGAAAAACCGATATTGAAAAACAAATATTGAAAATCTGATATCGAAAAACTGATATTGAAAAACCGATATTGAAAAACCGATATTGAATCCGATATTAGAACCGATATTCAAAAACCGATATTGGAGAACAAATATTGAAAAACTGATATTGAGGAACTGATATTGCAAAACCGATATCGAAAAACTGATATTGAAAAACCGATATTGAAAAACCGATATTGAATCCGATATTAGAACCGATATTCAAAAACCGATATTGGAGAACAAATATTGAAAAACTGATATTGAAAAACCGATATTGAAAAACCGATATTGAAACCGTTATTAGAACCGATATTGAAAAACCGATATTGAAAAACAAATATTGAAAAACTGATATCGAAAAACTGATATTGAAAAACCGATATTGAAAAACCGATATTGAATCCGATATTAGAACCGATATTGAAAAACCGATATTGTAAAGCAAATATTGAAAAACTGATATCGAAAAAACGATATTGAAAAACCGATATTGAAAAACAAATATTGAAAAACCGATATTGAAAAACCGATATTGAAAAACCGATATTGAAAAACCGATATTGAAAAACCGATATTGAAAAACCTATATCGAAAAACTGATATTGCAAAACCGATATTGAAAAACCGATATTGAAAAACCGATATTGAAAAACCGATATTGAAAAACTGATATTGAAAAACCTATATAGAAAAACTGATATTGCAAAACAGATATTGAATCCGATATTAGAACCGATATTGAAAAACCGATATTGTAAAGCAAATATTGAAAAACTGATATCGAAAAAACGATATTGAAAAACCGATATTGAAAAACAAATATTGAAAAACCGATATTGAAAAACCGATATTGAAAAACCGATATTGAAAAACCGATATTGAAAAACCGATATTGAAAAACCTATATCGAAAAACTGATATTGCAAAACCGATATTGAAAAACCGATATTGAAAAACCGATATTGAAAAACCGATATTGAAAAACTGATATTGAAAAACCTATATAGAAAAACTGATATTGCAAAACAGATATTGAATCCGATATTAGAACCGATATTGAAAAACCGGTATTGAAAAACCGATATTGAAAAACCGATATTGAAAAACTGATATTGAAACCGATATTAGAACCGATATTGAAAAACCGATATTGTAAAGCAAATATTGAAAAACTGATATCGAAAAACCGATATTGAAAAACTCATATCAAAAACTGATATTGCAAAACCGATATTGAAACCGATATTAGAACCGATATTGAAAAACCGATATTGTAAAGCAAATATTGAAAAACTGATATCGAAAAACCGATATTGAAAAACTCATATCAAAAACTGATATTGCAAAACCGATATTGAAACCGATATTAGAACCGATATTGAAACACAAATATTGAAAAACTGATATCGAAAAACTGATATTGCAAAACCGATATTGAAACCGATATTAGAACCGATATTGAAAAACAAATATTGAAAAACTGATATCGAAAAACTGATATTGCAAAACCGATAATGAAAAACAAATATTGAAAACTGATATCGAAAAACTGATGTTGAAAAACCGATATTGAAAAACCGATATTGAGAAACTGATGTTGCAAAACCGATATTGTTCTAAACCGATATTGAAAAACCGATATTGTAAAGCAAATATTGAAAAACTGATATCGAAAAACTGATATTGAAAAACCGATATTGAAAAACCGATATTGAAACCGATATTAGAACCGATATTGAAAAACCGATATTGAAAAACAAATATTGAAAAACTGATATTGAAAAACCGATATTGAAAAACCTATATCGAAAAACTGATATTGCAAAACCGATATTGAAAAACCGATATTGAAAAACCTATATCGAAAAACTGATATTGAAAAACCGATATTGAAACCGATATTAGAACCGATATTGAAAAACCGATATTGAAAAACAAATATTGAAAATCTGATATCGAAAAACTGATATTGAAAAACCGATATTGAAACCGATATTAGAACCGATATTGAAAAACCGATATTGAAAAACAAATATTGAAAAACTGATATTGAAAAACCGATATTGAAAAACCTATATCGAAAAACTGATATTGCAAAACCGATATTGAAAAACCGATATTGAAAAACCTATATCGAAAAACTGATATTGAAAAACCGATATTGAAACCGATATTAGAACCGATATTGAAAAACCGATATTGAAAAACAAATATTGAAAATCTGATATCGAAAAACTGATATTGAAAAACCGATATTGAAAAACCGATATTGAATCCGATATTAGAACCGATATTCAAAAACCGATATTGGAGAACAAATATTGAAAAACTGATATTGAGGAACTGATATTGCAAAACCGATATCGAAAAACTGATATTGAAAAACCGATATTGAAAAACCGATATTGAATCCGATATTAGAACCGATATTCAAAAACCGATATTGGAGAACAAATATTGAAAAACTGATATTGAAAAACCGATATTGAAAAACCGATATTGAAACCGTTATTAGAACCGATATTGAAAAACCGATATTGAAAAACAAATATTGAAAAACTGATATCGAAAAACTGATATTGAAAAACCGATATTGAAAAACCGATATTGAATCCGATATTAGAACCGATATTCAAAAACCGATATTGGAGAATAAATATTGAAAAACCGATATTCAAAAACCGATATTGGAGAACAAATATTGAAAAACTGATATTGAAAAACCGATATTGAAAAACCTATATCGAAAAACTGATATTGCAAAACCGATATTGAATCCGATATTAGAACCGATATTGAAAAACAAATATTGAAAAACTGATATCGACAAACTGATATTGACAAACTGATATTGCAAAACCGATATTGTTCTAAACCGATATTGAAAAACCGATATTGTAAAGCAAATATTGAAAAACTGATATCGAAAAACCGATATTGAAAAACCGATATTGAATCCGATATTAGAACCGATATTGAAAAACCGATATTGCAAAGCAAATATTGAAAAACTGATATCGAAAAACTGATATTGAAAAACCGATATTGCAAAACCGATATTGAAAAACTGATATTGAAAAACCGATATTGAAAAACTGATATTGAAACCGATATTAGAACCGATATTGAAAAACCGATATTGAAAAACTGATATTGCAAAACCGATATTGAAACCGATATTAGAACCGATATTGAAAAACCGATATTGAAAAACTGATATCGAAAAACTGATATTGCAAAACCGATATTGAATCCGATATTAGAACCGATATTGAAAAATCGATATTGTAAAGCAATTATTGAAAAACTGATATCGAAAAACTGATATTGAAAAACCGATATTGAAAAACTGATATTGAAACCGATATTAGAACCGATATTGAAAAACCGATATTGAAAAACTGATATTGAAACCGATATTAGAACCGATATTGAAAAACCGATATTGAAAAACAAATATCGAAAAACTGATATTGCAAAACCGATATTGAAACCGATATTAGAACCGATATTGAAAAACAAATATTGAAAAACTGATATCGAAAAACTGATATTGAAAAACCGATATTGAAAAACCGATATTGAAAAACCGATATTGAGAAACTGATATTGAAACCGATATTAGAAACGATATTGAAAAACAAATATTGAAAAACTGATATCGAAAAACTGATATTGCAAAACCGATATTGAAACCGATATTAGAACCGATATTGACAAACCGATATTGTAAAGCAAATATTGAAAAACTGATATCGAAAAACTGATATTGAAAAACCGATATTGAAAAACCGATATTGAAAAACTGATATTGAAACCGATATTAGAACAAATATTGAAAAACCGATATTGTAAAGCAAATATTGAAAAACTGATATCGAAAAACTGATATTGAAAAACCGATATTGAAAAACCGATATTGAAAAACTGATATTGAAACCGATATTAGAACAAATATTGAAAAACTGATATTGAAAA
Organism: Andrena cerasifolii; assembly: GCF_050908995.1. Classification (NCBI taxonomy): domain Eukaryota; kingdom Metazoa; phylum Arthropoda; class Insecta; order Hymenoptera; family Andrenidae; genus Andrena; species Andrena cerasifolii. Next base: position 25,795 of record NW_027485723.1, read on the forward strand.
ACCGATATTGAAAAACAAATATTGAAAAACCGATATTGAAAAACCGATATTGAAAAACCGATATTGAAAAACTGATATCGAAAAACTGATATTGCAAAACCGATATTGAAAAACAAATATTGAAAAACTGATATCGAAAAACTGATGTTGCAAAACCGATATTGAAACCGATATTAGAACCGATATTCAAAAACCGATATTGGAGAACCGATATTGAAAAACCGATATTGAAAAACTTATATCGAATATCTGATATTGCAAAACCGATATTGAATCCGATATTAGAACCGATATTGAAAAACCGATATTGTAAAGCAAATATTGAAAAACTGATATCGAAAAACTGATATTGAAAAACCGATTTGGAAAAACCGATATTGAAAAACTGATATCGAAAAACTGATATTGAAAAACCGATATTGAAAAACCGATATTGAAAAACCGATATTGAAAAACCGATATTGAAAAACTGATATTGAACCCGATATTAGAACCGATATTGAAAAACCGATATTGAAAAACCGATATTGAAAAACTTATATCGAAAAACTGATATTGCAAAACCGTTATTGAATCAGATATTAGAACCGATATTCAAAAACCGTTATTGGAGAACAAATATTGAAAAACTGATATTGAAAAACCGATATTGAAAAACAAATATTGAAAAACCGATATAGAAAAACCGATATTGAAAAACAAATATTGAAAAAACGATATTGAAAAACTTATATCGAAAAACTGATATTGCAAAACCGATATTGAAAAACAAATATTGAAAAACTGATATCGAAAAACTGATGTTGCAAAACCGATATTGAAACCGATATTAGAACCGATATTCAAAAACCGATATTGGAGAACAAATATTGAAAAACCGATATTGAAAAACCGATATTGAAAAACTGATATTGAAACCGATATTAGAACCGATATTGAAAAACCGATATTGTAAAGCAAATATTGAAAAACTGATATCGAAAAACCGATATTGAAAAACAAATATTGAAAAACCGATATTGAAAAACCGATATTGAAAAACCGATATTGAAAAACCGATATTGAAAAACCGATATTGAAAAACCGATATTGAAAAACTTATATCGAAAAACTGATATTGCAAAACCGATATTGAAAAACAAATATTGAAAAACTGATATCGAAAAACTGATATTGCAAAACCGATATTGAAAAACAAATATTGAAAAACTGATATCGAAAAACTGATGTTGCAAAACCGATATTGAAACCGATATTAGAACCGATATTCAAAAACCGATATTGGAGAACAAATATTGAAAAACCGATATTGAAAAACCGATATTGAAAAACTGATATTGAAACCGATATTAGAACCGATATTGAAAAACCGATATTGTAAAGCAAATATTGAAAAACTGATATCGAAAAACCGATATTGAAAAACTCATATCAAAAACTGATATTGCAAAACCGATATTGAAACCGATATTAGAACCGATATTGAAACACAAATATTGAAAAACTGATATCGAAAAACTGATATTGCAAAACCGATATTGGAACCGATATTAGAACCGATATTGAAAAACAAATATTGAAAAACTGATATCGAAAAACTGATATTGAAAAACCGATATTGAAAAACCGATATTGAAAAACCGATATTGAAAAACTGATATTGAAAAACCTATATAGAAAAACTGATATTGCAAAACAGATATTGAATCCGATATTAGAACCGATATTGAAAAACCGATATTGTAAAGCAAATATTGAAAAACTGATATCGAAAAAACGATATTGCAAAACCGATATCGAAAAACTGATATTGAAAAACCGATATTGAAAAACCGATATTGAATCCGATATTAGAACCGATATTCAAAAACCGATATTGGAGAACAAATATTGAAAAACTGATATTGAAAAACCGATATTGAAAAACCGATATTGAAACCGTTATTAGAACCGATATTGAAAAACCGATATTGAAAAACAAATATTGAAAAACTGATATCGAAAAACTGATATTGAAAAACCGATATTGAAAAACCGATATTGAATCCGATATTAGAACCGATATTCAAAAACCGATATTGGAGAATAAATATTGAAAAACCGATATTCAAAAACCGATATTGGAGAACAAATATTGAAAAACTGATATTGAAAAACCGATATTGAAAAACCTATATCGAAAAACTGATATTGCAAAACCGATATTGAATCCGATATTAGAACCGATATTGAAAAACAAATATTGAAAAACTGATATCGACAAACTGATATTGACAAACTGATATTGCAAAACCGATATTGTTCTAAACCGATATTGAAAAACCGATATTGTAAAGCAAATATTGAAAAACTGATATCGAAAAACCGATATTGAAAAACCGATATTGAATCCGATATTAGAACCGATATTGAAAAACCGATATTGCAAAGCAAATATTGAAAAACTGATATCGAAAAACTGATATTGAAAAACCGATATTGCAAAACCGATATTGAAAAACTGATATTGAAAAACCGATATTGAAAAACTGATATTGAAACCGATATTAGAACCGATATTGAAAAACCGATATTGAAAAACCGATATTGAAAAACTGATATTGCAAAACCGATATTGAAACCGATATTAGAACCGATATTGAAAAACCGATATTGAAAAACTGATATCGAAAAACTGATATTGCAAAACCGATATTGAATCCGATATTAGAACCGATATTGAAAAATCGATATTGTAAAGCAATTATTGAAAAACTGATATCGAAAAACTGATATTGAAAAACCGATATTGAAAAACTGATATTGAAACCGATATTAGAACCGATATTGAAAAACTGATATTGAAACCGATATTAGAACCGATATTGAAAAACCGATATTTGAAAAACTGATATCGAAAAACTGATATTGAAAAACCGATATTGAAAAACCGATATTGAAAAACTGATATTGAAAAACCGATATTGAAAAACTGATATTGAAACCGATATTAGAACCGATATTGAAAAACCGATATTGAAAAACCGATATTGAAAAACTGATATTGCAAAACCGATATTGAAACCGATATTAGAACCGATATTGAAAAACCGATATTGAAAAACTGATATCGAAAAACTGATATTGCAAAACCGATATTGAATCCGATATTAGAACCGATATTGAAAAATCGATATTGTAAAGCAAATATTGAAAAACTGATATCGAAAAACTGATATTGAAAAACCGATATTGAGAAACTGATATTGAAACCGATATTAGAACCGATATTGAAAAACCGATATTGAAAAACCGATATTGAAAAACTGATATTGAAACCGATATTAGAACCGATATTGAAAAACCGATATTGAAAAACAAATATTGAAAAACCGATATTGAAAAACCGATATTGAAAAACTGATATTGAAACCGATATTAGAACAAATATTGAAAAACTGATATTGAAAAACCGATATTGAAAAACCGATATTGAAAAACCGATATTGAAAAACTGATATTGAAACCGATATTAGAAACGATATTGAAAAACAAATATTGAAAAACTGATATCGAAAAACTGATATTGCAAAACCGATATTGAAACCGATATTAGAACCGATATTGAAAAACCGATATTGTAAAGCAAATATTGAAAAACTGATATCGAAAAACTGATATTGAAAAACCGATATTGCAAAACCGATATTGAAAAACAAATATTGAAAAACTGATATCGAAAAACTGATGTTGCAAAACCGATATTGAAACCGATATTAGAACCGATATTCAAAAACCGATATTGGAGAACAAATATTGAAAAACCTATATTGAAAAACCGATATTGCAAAACCGATATTGAAAAACCGATATTGAAAAACCGATATTGAAAAACCGATATTGAAAAACTGATATTGAAAAACCTATATAGAAAAACTGATATGCAAAACAGATATTGAATCCGATATTAGAACCGATATTGAAAAACCGGTATTGAAAAACCGATATTGAAAAACCGATATTGAAAAACTGATATTGAAACCGATATTAGAACCGATATTGAAAAACCGATATTGTAAAGCAAATATTGAAAAACTGATATCGAAAAACCGATATTGAAAAACTCATATCAAAAACTGATATTGCAAAACCGATATTGAAACCGATATTAGAACCGATATTGAAAAACCGATATTGTAAAGCAAATATTGAAAAACTGATATCGAAAAACCGATATTGAAAAACTCATATCAAAAACTGATATTGCAAAACCGATATTGAAACCGATATTAGAACCGATATTGAAACACAAATATTGAAAAACTGATATCGAAAAACTGATATTGCAAAACCGATATTGAAACCGATATTAGAACCGATATTGAAAAACAAATATTGAAAAACTGATATCGAAAAACTGATATTGCAAAACCGATAATGAAAAACAAATATTGAAAACTGATATCGAAAAACTGATGTTGAAAAACCGATATTGAAAAACCGATATTGAGAAACTGATGTTGCAAAACCGATATTGTTCTAAACCGATATTGAAAAACCGATATTGTAAAGCAAATATTGAAAAACTGATATCGAAAAACTGATATTGAAAAACCGATATTGAAAAACCGATATTGAAACCGATATTAGAACCGATATTGAAAAACCGATATTGAAAAACAAATATTGAAAAACTGATATTGAAAAACCGATATTGAAAAACCTATATCGAAAAACTGATATTGCAAAACCGATATTGAAAAACCGATATTGAAAAACCTATATCGAAAAACTGATATTGAAAAACCGATATTGAAACCGATATTAGAACCGATATTGAAAAACCGATATTGAAAAACAAATATTGAAAATCTGATATCGAAAAACTGATATTGAAAAACCGATATTGAAACCGATATTAGAACCGATATTGAAAAACCGATATTGAAAAACAAATATTGAAAAACTGATATTGAAAAACCGATATTGAAAAACCTATATCGAAAAACTGATATTGCAAAACCGATATTGAAAAACCGATATTGAAAAACCTATATCGAAAAACTGATATTGAAAAACCGATATTGAAACCGATATTAGAACCGATATTGAAAAACCGATATTGAAAAACAAATATTGAAAATCTGATATCGAAAAACTGATATTGAAAAACCGATATTGAAAAACCGATATTGAATCCGATATTAGAACCGATATTCAAAAACCGATATTGGAGAACAAATATTGAAAAACTGATATTGAGGAACTGATATTGCAAAACCGATATCGAAAAACTGATATTGAAAAACCGATATTGAAAAACCGATATTGAATCCGATATTAGAACCGATATTCAAAAACCGATATTGGAGAACAAATATTGAAAAACTGATATTGAAAAACCGATATTGAAAAACCGATATTGAAACCGTTATTAGAACCGATATTGAAAAACCGATATTGAAAAACAAATATTGAAAAACTGATATCGAAAAACTGATATTGAAAAACCGATATTGAAAAACCGATATTGAATCCGATATTAGAACCGATATTCAAAAACCGATATTGGAGAATAAATATTGAAAAACCGATATTCAAAAACCGATATTGGAGAACAAATATTGAAAAACTGATATTGAAAAACCGATATTGAAAAACCTATATCGAAAAACTGATATTGCAAAACCGATATTGAATCCGATATTAGAACCGATATTGAAAAACAAATATTGAAAAACTGATATCGACAAACTGATATTGACAAACTGATATTGCAAAACCGATATTGTTCTAAACCGATATTGAAAAACCGATATTGTAAAGCAAATATTGAAAAACTGATATCGAAAAACCGATATTGAAAAACCGATATTGAATCCGATATTAGAACCGATATTGAAAAACCGATATTGCAAAGCAAATATTGAAAAACTGATATCGAAAAACTGATATTGAAAAACCGATATTGCAAAACCGATATTGAAAAACTGATATTGAAAAACCGATATTGAAAAACTGATATTGAAACCGATATTAGAACCGATATTGAAAAACCGATATTGAAAAACTGATATTGCAAAACCGATATTGAAACCGATATTAGAACCGATATTGAAAAA
>NW_027485724.1:0-31871 GCF_050908995.1 Andrena cerasifolii
CATCTACGCCACTTCTCGCCCTTTGATTTGCTCTCCGGAGACGTTACTTTGTGCCATCTTTGTCGACGGCATGTTGTCCTGTTACAAAACACAATTATGTGAATTCTGAAAATTTTCGCCTGATTTTGGCCAATATATCAGGGGAACAGGAAGTGGAAGGAGGTATACTAAATTTCAGCTTCAAAGGCATCGCCTTACAGTTGCAAATAAGAGGCGCAAGCCTTTCAAGAGGCGTTCGAAAATTCTGCGTCTCTTCGTTAAACAGTCACTGTCTCGAAACATATGCGCCACTTCTCGCTCTTTGATTTGCTCTCCGGTGACGTTACTTTGTGCCATCTCTGTCGACGGCATGTTGTCCTGTTACAAAGCCCAATTTTGTGCATTCTGAAAATTTTCGCCAGATTGTGGCCAATATATCAGGAGAACAGGAAGTGGAAGGAGGTATAATAAATTTCAGCTTCAAAGGCATCGCCTTAAAGTTGCAAATAAGATGCGCAGGCCTTTCAAGAGGCGTTCCAAAATTCTGCGTCTCTTCGTTAAACAGTCACTGTCTCGAAACATCTGCGCCACTTCTCGCTCTTTGATTTGCTCTCCGGAGACGTTACATTGTGCCATCTCTGTCGAAGGCATGTTGTCCTGTTACAAAGCCCAATTTTGTGCAGTCTGAAAATTTTGGCCAGATTGTGGCCAATATGTCAGGAGAACATGAAGTGGAAGGAGGTATACTAAATTTCAGCTTCAAAGGCATCGCCTTAAAGTTGCAAATAAGAGGCGCAGGCCTTTCAAGAGGCGTTCGAAAATTCTGCGTCTCTTCGTTAAGCAGTCACTGTCTCGAAACATCTGCGCCACTTATCGCTCTTTGATTTGCTCTCCGGAGACGTTACTTTGTGAGATCTCTGTCGACGGCATGTTGTCCTGTTACAAAGCCCAATTTTGTGCAGTCTGAAAATTTTGGCCAGATTGTGGCCAATATGTCAGGAGAACATGAAGTGGAAGGAGGTATACTAAATTTCAGCTTCAAAGGCATCGCCTTAAAGTTGCAAATAAGAGGCGCAGGCCTTTCAAGAGGCGTTCGAAAATTCTGCGCCTCTTCTTTAAACAGTCACTGTCTCGAAACATCTACGCCACTTCTCGCCCTTTGATTTGCTCTCCGGAGACGTTACTTTGTGCCATCTCTGTCGACGGCATGTTGTCCTGTTACAAAGCCCAATTTTGTGCAGTCTGAAAATTTTGGCCAGATTGTGGCCAATATGTCAGGAGAACATGAAGTGGAAGGAGGTATACTAAATTTCAGCTTCAAAGGCATCGCTTTAAAGTTGCAAATAAGAGGCGCAGGCCTTTCAAGAGGCGTTCGAAAATTCTGCGTCTCTTCGTTAAACAGACACTGTCTCGAAACATCTGCGCCACTTATCGCTCTTTGATTTGCTCTCCGGAGACGTTACTTTGTGCCATCTTTGTCGACGGCATGTTCTCCTGTTACAAAGGCCAATTTTGTGCTTTCTGAAAATTTTCGCCAGATTGTGGCCAATATATCAGGAGAACATGAAGTGGAAGGAGGTATACTAGATTTCATCTTCAAGGGCATCGCCTTAAAGTTGCAAATAAGAGGCGCAGGCCTTTCAAGAGGCGTTCGAAAATTCTGCGCCTCTTCGATAAACAGTCACTGTCTCGAAACATCTGCGCCACTACTCGCTCTTTGATTTGCTCTCCGGAGACGTTACTTTGTGCCATCTCTGTTGACGGCATGTGGTCCTGTTACAAAGCCCAATTTTGTGCATTCTGAAAATTTTCGCCAGATTTTGGCCAATATATCAGGGGAACAGGAAGTGGAAGGAGGTATACTAAATTTCAGCTTCAAAGGTATCGCCTTACAGTTGCAAATAAGAGGCGCAGGCCTTTCAAGAGGCGTTCCAAAATTCTACGTCTCTTCGTTAAACAGTCACTGTCTCGAAACATCAGCGCCACTTCTCGCTCTTTGATTTGCTCTCCGGAGACGTTACATTGTGCCATCTCTGTCGACGGCATGTTGTCCTGTTACAAAGCCCAATTTTGGGCATTCTGAAAATTTTCGCCAGATTGTGGCCAATATATCAGGAGAACATGAAGTGGAAAGAGGTATATTAAATTTCAGCTTCAAAGGCATCGCCTTAAAGTTGCAAATAAGAGGCGCAGGCCTTTCAAGAGGCGTTCGAAAATTCTGCGTCTCTTCGTTAAACAGTCACTGTCTCGAAACATCTGCGCCACTTCTCGCTCTTTGATTTGCTCTCCGGAGACGTTACTTTGTGCCATCTCTGTCGACGGCATGTTGTCCTGTTACAAAGCCCAATTTTGTGCATTCTGAAAATTTTCGCCAGATTTTGGCCAATATATCAGGAGAACATGAAGTGGAAGGAGGTATACTAAATTTCAGCTTCAAAGGCATCGCCTTAAAGTTGCAAATAAGAGGCGCAGGCCTTTCAAGAGGCGTTCGAAAATTCTGCGTCTCTTCGTTAAACAGTCACTGTCTCGAAACATCTGCGCCACTTCTCGCTCTTTGATTTGCTCTCCGGAGACGTTACTTTGTGCCATCTCTGTCGACGGCATGTTGTCCTGTTACAAAGACCAATTTTGTGCATTCTGAAAATTTTCGCCAGATTTTGGCCAATATATCAGGGGAACAGGAAGTGGAAGGAGGTATATTAAATTTCAGCTTCAAAGGCATCGCCTTAAAGTTGCAAATAAGAGGCGCAGGCCTTTCAAGAGGCGTTCCAAAATTCTGCGTCTCTTCGTTAAACAGTCACTGTCTCGAAACATCTGCGCCACTTCTCGCTCTTTGATTTGCACTCCGGAGACGTTACTTTGTGCCATCTCTGTCGACGGCATGTTGTCCTGTTACAAAGCCCAATTTTGTGCATTCTGAAAATTTTCGCCAGATTTTGGCCAATATATCAGGGGAACAGGAAGTGGAAGGAGGTATATTAAATTTCAGTTTCAAAGGCATCGCCTTAAAGTTGCAAATAAGAGGCGCAGGCCTTTCAAGAGGCGTTCGAAAATTCTGCGCCTCTTCGTTAAGCAGTCACTGTCTCGAAACATCTACGCCACTTCTCGCCCTTTGATTTGCTCTCCGGAGACGTTACTTTGTGCCATCTTTGTCGACGGCATGTTGTCCTGTTACAAAACACAATTATGTGAATTCTGAAAATTTTCGCCTGATTTTGGCCAATATATCAGGGGAACAGGAAGTGGAAGGAGGTATACTAAATTTCAGCTTCAAAGGCATCGCCTTACAGTTGCAAATAAGAGGCGCAGGCCTTTCAAGAGGCGTTCCAAAATTCTGCGTCTCTTCATTAAACAGTCACTGTCTCGAAACATCTGCGCCACTACTCGCTCTTTGATTTGCTCTCCGGAGACGTTACTTTGTGCCATCTCTGTCGACGGCATGTGGTCCTGTTACAAAGCCCAATTTTGTGCATTCTGAAAATTTTCGCCAGATTTTGGCCAATATATCAGGGGAACAGGAAGTGGAAGGAGGTATACTAAATTTCAGCTTCAAAGGTATCGCCTTACAGTTGCAAATAAGAGGCGCAGGCCTTTCAAGAGGCGTTCCAAAATTCTACGTCTCTTCGTTAAACAGTCACTGTCTCGAAACATCAGCGCCACTTCTCGCCCTTTGATTTGCTCTCCGGAGACGTTACTTTGTGCCATCTCTGTCGACGGCATGTTGTCCTGTTACAAAACACAATTTTGGGCATTCTGAAAATTTTCGCCAGATTTTGGCCAATATATCAGGGGAACATGATGTGGAAAGAGGTATATTAAATTTCAGCTTCAAAGGCATCGCCTTAAAGTTGCAAATAAGAGGCGCAGGCCTTTCAAGAGGCGTTCGAAAATTCTGCGCCTCTTCGTTAAGCAGTCACTGTCTCGAAACATCTGCGCAACTTCTCGCCCTTTGATTTGCTCTCCGGAGACGTTACTTTGTGCCATCTCTGTCGACGGCATGTTGTCCTGTTACGAAGCCCAATTTTGTGCATTCTGAAAATTTTCGCCAGATTTTGGCCAATATATCAGGAGAACATGAAGTGGAAGGAGGTACACTAGATTTCAGCTTCAAAGGCATCGCCTTAAAGTTGCAAATAAGAGGCGCAGGCCTTTCAAGAGGCGTTCGAAAATTCTGCGGCTCTTCGTTTAACAGTCACTGTCTCGAAACATCTGCACCACTTCTCGCTCTTTGATATGCTGTCTGGAGACGTTACTTTGTGCCATCTCTGTCGACGGAATGTTCTCCTGTTACAAAACCCAATTATGTGCATTCTGAAAATTTTCGCCTGATTTTGGCCAATATATCAGGAGAACATGAAGTGGAAAGAGGTATATTAAATTTCAGCTTCAAAGGCATCGCGTTAAAGTTGCAAATAAGAGGCGCAAGCCTTTCAAGAGGCGTTCGAAAATTCTGCGTCTCTTCGTTAAACAGTCACTGTCTCGAAACATATGCGCCACTTCTCGCTCTTTGATTTGCTCTCCGGTGACGTTACTTTGTGCCATCTCTGTCGACGGCATGTTGTCCTGTTACAAAGCCCAATTTTGTGCATTCTGAAAATTTTCGCCAGATTGTGGCCAATATATCAGGAGAACAGGAAGTGGAAGGAGGTATAATAAATTTCAGCTTCAAAGGCATCGCCTTAAAGTTGCAAATAAGATGCGCAGGCCTTTCAAGAGGCGTTCCAAAATTCTGCGTCTCTTCGTTAAACAGTCACTGTCTCGAAACATCTGCGCCACTTCTCGCTCTTTGATTTGCTCTCCGGAGACGTTACATTGTGCCATCTCTGTCGAAGGCATGTTGTCCTGTTACAAAGCCCAATTTTGTGCAGTCTGAAAATTTTGGCCAGATTGTGGCCAATATGTCAGGAGAACATGAAGTGGAAGGAGGTATACTAAATTTCAGCTTCAAAGGCATCGCCTTAAAGTTGCAAATAAGAGGCGCAGGCCTTTCAAGAGGCGTTCGAAAATTCTGCGTCTCTTCGTTAAGCAGTCACTGTCTCGAAACATCTGCGCCACTTATCGCTCTTTGATTTGCTCTCCGGAGACGTTACTTTGTGAGATCTCTGTCGACGGCATGTTGTCCTGTTACAAAGCCCAATTTTGTGCAGTCTGAAAATTTTGGCCAGATTGTGGCCAATATGTCAGGAGAACATGAAGTGGAAGGAGGTATACTAAATTTCATCTTCAAGGGCATCGCCTTAAAGTTGCAAATAAGAGGCGCAGGCCTTTCAAGAGGCGTTCGAAAATTCTGCGCCTCTTCGATAAACAGTCACTGTCTCGAAACTTCTGCACCACTTCTCGCTCTTTGATATGCTGTCTGGAGACGTTACTTTGTGCCATCTCTGTCGACGGAATGTTCTCCTGTTACAAAACCCAATTATGTGCATTCTGAAAATTTTCGCCTGATTTTGGCCAATATATCAGGAGAACATGAAGTGGAAAGAGGTATATTAAATTTCAGCTTCAAAGGCATCGCGTTAAAGTTGCAAATAAGAGGCGCAGGCCTTTCAAGAGGCGTTCGAAAATTCTGCGTCTCTTCGTTAAACAGTCACTGTCTCGAAACATATGCGCCACTTCTCGCTCTTTGATTTGCTCTCCGGAGACGTTACTTTGTGCCATCTCTGTCGACGGCATGTTGTCCTGTTACAAAGACCAATTTTGTGCATTCTGAAAATTTTCGCCAGATTTTGGCCAATATATCAGGGGAACAGGAAGTGGAAGGAGGTATATTAAATTTCAGCTTCAAAGGCATCGCGTTAAAGTTGCAAATAAGAGGCGCAAGCCTTTCAAGAGGCGTTCGAAAATTCTGCGTCTCTTCGTTAAACAGTCACTGTCTCGAAACATATGCGCCACTTCTCGCTCTTTGATTTGCTCTCCGGTGACGTTACTTTGTGCCATCTCTGTCGACGGCATGTTGTCCTGTTACAAAGCCCAATTTTGTGCATTCTGAAAATTTTCGCCAGATTGGTGGCCAATATATCAGGAGAACAGGAAGTGGAAGGAGGTATAATAAATTTCAGCTTCAAAGGCATCGCCTTAAAGTTGCAAATAAGATGCGCAGGCCTTTCAAGAGGCGTTCCAAAATTCTGCGTCTCTTCGTTAAACAGTCACTGTCTCGAAACATCTGCGCCACTTCTCGCTCTTTGATTTGCTCTCCAGAGACGTTACATTGTGCCATCTCTGTCGAAGGCATGTTGTCCTGTTACAAAGCCCAATTTTGTGCAGTCTGAAAATTTTGGCCAGATTGTGGCCAATATGTCAGGAGAACATGAAGTGGAAGGAGGTATACTAAATTTCAGCTTCAAAGGCATCGCCTTAAAGTTGCAAATAAGAGGCGCAGGCCTTTCAAGAGGCGTTCGAAAATTCTGCGTCTCTTCGTTAAGCAGTCACTGTCTCGAAACATCTGCGCCACTTATCGCTCTTTGATTTGCTCTCCGGAGACGTTACTTTGTGAGATCTCTGTCGACGGCATGTTGTCCTGTTACAAAGCCCAATTTTGTGCAGTCTGAAAATTTTGGCCAGATTGTGGCCAATATGTCAGGAGAACATGAAGTGGAAGGAGGTATACTAAATTTCATCTTCAAGGGCATCGCCTTAAAGTTGCAAATAAGAGGCGCAGCCTTTCAAGAGGCGTTCGAAAATTCTGCGCCTCTTCGATAAACAGTCACTGTCTCGAAACTTCTGCACCACTTCTCGCTCTTTGATATGCTGTCTGGAGACGTTACTTTGTGCCATCTCTGTCGACGGAATGTTCTCCTGTTACAAACCCAATTATGTGCATTCTGAAAATTTTCGCCTGATTTTGGCCAATATATCAGGAGAACATGAAGTGGAAAGAGGTATATTAAATTTCAGCTTCAAAGGCATCGCGTTAAAGTTGCAAATAAGAGGCGCAGGCCTTTCAAGAGGCGTTCGAAATTCCTGCGTCTCTTCGTTAAACAGTCACTGTCTCGAAACATATGCGCCACTTCTCGCTCTTTGATTTGCTCTCCGGAGACGTTACTTTGTGCCATCTCTGTCGACGGCATGTTGTCCTGTTACAAAGACCAATTTTGTGCATTCTGAAAATTTTCGCCAGATTTTGGCCAATATATCAGGGGAACAGGAAGTGGAAGGAGGTATATTAAATTTCAGTTTCAAAGGCATCGCCTTAAAGTTGCAAATAAGAGGCGCAGGCCTTTCAAGAGGCGTTCGAAAATTCTGCGCCTCTTCTTTAAACAGTCACTGTCTCGAAACATCTACGCCACTTCTCGCTCTTTGATTTGCTCTCCGGAGACGTTACCTTTGTGCCATCTCTGTCGACGGCATGTGTTCCTGTTACAAAGACCAATTTTGTGCATTCTGAAAATTTTCGCCAGATTTTGGCCAATATATCAGGGGAACAGGAAGTGGAAGGAGGTATATTAAATTTCAGCTTCAAAGGCATCGCCTTAAAGTTGCAAATAAGAGGCGCAGGCCTTTCAAGAGGCGTTCCAAAATTCTGCGTCTCTTCGTTAAACAGTCACTGTCTCGAAACATCTGCGCCACTTCTCGCTCTTTGGATTGCACTCCGGAGACGTTACCTTTGTGCCATCTCTGTCGACGGCATGTTGTCCTGTTACAAAGCCCAATTTTGTGCATTCTGAAAATTTTCGCCAGATTTTGGCCAATATATCAGGGGGACAGGAAGTGGAAGGAGGTATATTAAATTTCAGTTTCAAAGGCATCGCCTTAAAGTGCAATAAGAGGCGCAGGCCTTTCAAGAGGCGTTCGAAAATTCTGCGCCTCTTCGTTAAGCAGTCACTGTCTCGAAACATCTACGCCACTTCTCGCCCTTTGATTGCTCTCCGGAGACGTTACTTTGTGCCATCTTTGTCGACGGCATGTTGTCCTGTTACAAAACACAATTATGTGAATTCTGAAAATTTTCGCCTGATTTTGGCCAATATATCAGGGGAACAGAAGTGGAAGGAGGTATACTAAATTTCAGCTTCAAAGGCATCGCCTTACAGTTGCAAATAAGAGGCGCAGGCCTTTCAAGAGGCGTTCCAAAATTCTGCGTCTCTTCATTAAACAGTCACTGTCTCGAAAACATCTGCGCCACTACTCGCTCTTTGATTTGCTCTCCGGAGACGTTACTTTGTGCCATCTCTGTCGACGGCATGTGGTCCTGTTACAAAGCCCAATTTTGTGCATTCTGAAAATTTTCGCCAGATTTTGGCAATATATCAGGGGAACAGGAAGTGGAAGGAGGTATACTAAATTTCAGCTTCAAAGGTATCGCCTTACAGTTGCAAATAAGAGGCGCAGGCCTTTCAAGAGGCGTTCCAAAATTCTACGTCTCTTCGTTAAACAGTCACTGTCTCGAAACATCAGCGCCACTTCTCGCCCTTTGATTTGCTCTCCGGAGACGTTACTTTGTGCCATCTCTGTCGACGGCATGTTGTCCTGTTACAAAACACAATTTTGGGCATTCTGAAAATTTTCGCCAGATTTTGGCCAATATATCAGAGGAACATGATGTGGAAAGAGGTATATTAAATTTCAGCTTCAAAGGCATCGCCTTAAAGTTGCAAATAAGAGGCGCAGGCCTTTCAAGAGGCGTTCGAAAATTCTGCGCCTCTTCGTTAAGCAGTCACTGTCTCGAAACGTCTGCGCAACTTCTCGCCCTTTGATTTGCTCTCCGGAGACGTTACTTTGTGCCATCTCTGTCGACGGCATGTTGTCCTGTTACGAAGCCCAATTTTGTGCATTCTGAAAATTTTCGCCAGATTTTGGCCAATATATCAGGAGAACATGAAGTGGAAGGAGGTACACTAGATTTCAGCTTCAAAGGCATCGCCTTAAAGTTGCAAATAAGAGGCGCAGGCCTTTCAAGAGGCGTTCGAAAATTCTGCGCCTCTTCGATAAACAGTCACTGTCTCGAAACTTCTGCACCACTTCTCGCTCTTTGATATGCTGTCTGGAGACGTTACTTTGTGCCATCTCTGTCGACGGAATGTTCTCCTGTTACAAAACCCAATTATGTGCATTCTGAAAATTTTCGCCTGATTTTGGCCAATATATCAGGAGAACATGAAGTGGAAAGAGGTATATTAAATTTCAGCTTCAAAGGCATCGCGTTAAAGTTGCAAATAAGAGGCGCAGGCCTTTCAAGAGGCGTTCGAAAATTCTGCGTCTCTTCGTTAAACAGTCACTGTCTCGAAACATATGCGCCACTTCTCGCTCTTTGATTTGCTCTCCGGAGACGTTACTTTGTGCCATCTCTGTCGACGGCATGTTGTCCTGTTACAAAGACCAATTTTGTGCATTCTGAAAATTTTCGCCAGATTTTGGCCAATATATCAGGGGAACAGGAAGTGGAAGGAGGTATATTAAATTTCAGTTTCAAAGGCATCGCCTTAAAGTTGCAAATAAGAGGCGCAGGCCTTTCAAGAGGCGTTCGAAAATTCTGCGCCTCTTCTTTAAACAGTCACTGTCTCGAAACATCTACGCCACTTCTCGCCCTTTGATTTGCTCTCCGGAGACGTTACTTTGTGCCATCTCTGTCGACGGCATGTTGTCCTGTTACAAAGCCCAATTTTGTGCATTCTGAAAATTTTCGCCAGATTGTGGCCAATATATCAGGAGAACATGAAGTGGAAGGAGGTACACTAGATTTCAGCTTCAAAGGCATCGCCTTAAAGTTGCAAATAAGAGGCGCAGGCCTTTCAAGAGGCGTTCTAAAATTCTGCGGCTCTTCGTTAAGCAGTCACTGTCTCGAAACATCTACGCCACTTCTCGCCCTTTGATTTGCTCTCCGGAGACGTTACTTTGTGCCATCTCTGTCGACGGCATGTTGTCCTGTTACAAAGCCCAATTTTGTGCAGTCTGAAAATTTTGGCCAGATTGTGGCCAATATGTCAGGAGAACATGAAGTGGATGGAGGTATACTAAATTTCAGCTTCAAAGGCATCGCGTTAAAGTTGCAAATAAGAGGCGCAAGCCTTTCAAGAGGCGTTCGAAAATTCTGCGTCTCTTCGTTAAACAGTCACTGTCTCCAAACATATGCGCCACTTCTCGCTCTTTGATTTGCTCTCCGGTGACGTTACTTTGTGCCATCTCTGTCGACGGCATGTTGTCCTGTTACAAAGCCCAATTTTGTGCATTCTGAAAATTTTCGCCAGATTGTGGCCAATATATCAGGAGAACAGGAAGTGGAAGGAGATATAATAAATTTCAGCTTCAAAGGCATCGCCTTAAAGTTGCAAATAAGAGGCGCAGGCCTTTCAAGAGGCGTTCGAAAATTCTGCGCCTCTTCGATAAACAGTCACTGTCTCGAAACTTCTGCACCACTTCTCGCTCTTTGATATGCTGTCTGGAGACGTTACTTTGTGCCATCTCTGTCGACGGAATGTTCTCCTGTTACAAAACCCAATTATGTGCATTCTGAAAATTTTGGCCAGATTGTGGCCAATATATCAGGGGAACAGGAAGTGGAAGGAGGTATATTAAATTTCAGTTTCAAAGGCATCGCTTTAAAGTTGCAAATAAGAGGCGCAGGCCTTTCAAGAGGCGTTCGAAAATTCTGCGCCTCTTCTTTAAACAGTCACTGTCTCGAAACATCTACGCCACTTCTCGCCCTTTGATTTGCTCTCCGGAGACGTTACTTTGTGAGATCTCTGACGACGGCATGTTCTCCTGTTACAAAGGCCAATTTTGTGCTTTCTGAAAATTTTCGCCAGATTGTGGCCAATATATCAGGAGAACATGAAGTGGAAGGAGGTATACTAGATTTCATCTTCAAGGGCATCGCCTTAAAGTTGCAAATAAGAGGCGCAGGCCTTTCAAGAGGCGTTCGAAAATTCTGCGCCTCTTCGATAAACAGTCACTGTCTCGAAACTTCTGCACCACTTCTCGCTCTTTGATATGCTGTCTGGAGACGTTACTTTGTGCCATCTCTGTCGACGGAATGTTCTCCTGTTACAAAACCCAATTATGTGCATTCTGAAAATTTTCGCCTGATTTTGGCCAATATATCAGGAGAACATGAAGTGGAAAGAGGTATATTAAATTTCAGCTTCAAAGGCATCGCGTTAAAGTTGCAAATAAGAGGCGCAGGCCTTTCAAGAGGCGTTCGAAAATTCTGCGCCTCTTCGATAAACAGTCACTGTCTCGAAACTTCTGCACCACTTCTCGCTCTTTGATATGCTGTCTGGAGACGTTACTTTGTGCCATCTCTGTCGACGGAATGTTCTCCTGTTACAAAACCCAATTATGTGCATTCTGAAAATTTTGGCCAGATTGTGGCCAATATATCAGGGGAACAGGAAGTGGAAGGAGGTATATTAAATTTCAGTTTCAAAGGCATCGCTTTAAAGTTGCAAATAAGAGGCGCAGGCCTTTCAAGAGGCGTTCGAAAATTCTGCGCCTCTTCTTTAAACAGTCACTGTCTCGAAACATCTACGCCACTTCTCGCCCTTTGATTTGCTCTCCGGAGACGTTACTTTGTGAGATCTCTGACGACGGCATGTTCTCCTGTTACAAAGGCCAATTTTGTGCATTCTGAAAATTTTCGCCAGATTTTGGCCAATATATCAGGAGAACATGAAGTGGAAGGAGGTACACTAGATTTCAGCTTCAAAGGCATCGCCTTAAAGTTGCAAATAAGAGGCGCAGGCCTTTCAAGAGGCGTTCGAAAATTCTGCGGCTCTTCGTTTAAAAGTCACTGTCTCGAAACATCTGCACCACTTCTCGCTCTTTGATATGCTGTCTGGAGACGTTACCTTGTGCCATCTCTGTCGACGGAATGTTCTCCTGTTACAAAACCCAATTATGTGCATTCTGAAAATTTTCGCCTGATTTTGGCCAATATATCAGGAGAACATGAAGTGGAAAGAGGTATATTAAATTTCAGCTTCAAAGGCATCGCGTTAAAGGTGCAAATAAGAGGCGCAAGCCTTTCAAGAGGCGTTCGAAAATTCTGCGTCTCTTCGTTAAACAGTCACTGTCTCGAAACATATGCGCCACTTCTCGCTCTTTGATTTGCTCTCCGGTGACGTTACTTTGTGCCATCTCTGTCGACGGCATGTTGTCCTGTTACAAAGCCCAATTTTGTGCATTCTGAAAATTTTCGCCAGATTGTGGCCAATATATCAGGAGAACAGGAAGTGGAAGGAGGTATAATAAATTTCAGCTTCAAAGGCATCGCCTTAAAGTTGCAAATAAGATGCGCAGGCCTTTCAAGAGGCGTTCCAAAATTCTGCGTCTCTTCGTTAAACAGTCACTGTCTCGAAACATCTGCGCCACTTCTCGCTCTTTGATTTGCTCTCCGGAGACGTTACATTGTGCCATCTCTGTCGAAGGCATGTTGTCCTGTTACAAAGCCCAATTTTGTGCAGTCTGAAAATTTTGGCCAGATTGTGGCCAATATGTCAGGAGAACATGAAGTGGAAGGAGGTATACTAGATTTCATCTTCAAGGGCATCGCCTTAAAGTTGCAAATAAGAGGCGCAGGCCTTTCAAGAGGCGTTCGAAAATTCTGCGCCTCTTCGATAAACAGTCACTGTCTCGAAACTTCTGCACCACTTCTCGCTCTTTGATATGCTGTCTGGAGACGTTACTTTGTGCCATCTCTGTCGACGGAATGTTCTCCTGTTACAAAACCCAATTATGTGCATTCTGAAAATTTTCGCCTGATTTTGGCCAATATATCAGGAGAACATGAAGTGGAAAGAGGTATATTAAATTTCAGCTTCAAAGGCATCGCGTTAAAGTTGCAAATAAGAGGCGCAGGCCTTTCAAGAGGCGTTCGAAAATTCTGCGTCTCTTCGTTAAACAGTCACTGTCTCGAAACATATGCGCCACTTCTCGCTCTTTGATTTGCTCTCCGGAGTCGTTACTTTGTGCCATCTCTGTCGACGGCATGTTGTCCTGTTACAAAGACCAATTTTGTGCATTCTGAAAATTTTCGCCAGATTTTGGCCAATATATCAGGGGAACAGGAAGTGGAAGGAGGTATATTAAATTTCAGTTTCAAAGGCATCGCCTTAAAGTTGCAAATAAGAGGCGCAGGCCTTTCAAGAGGCGTTCGAAAATTCTGCGCCTCTTCTTTAAACAGTCACTGTCTCGAAACATCTACGCCACTTCTCGCCCTTTGATTTGCTCTCCGGAGACGTTACTTTGTGCCATCTCTGTCGACGGCATGTTGTCCTGTTACAAAGCCCAATTTTGTGCATTCTGAAAATTTTCGCCAGATTGTGGCCAATATATCAGGAGAACATGAAGTGGAAGGAGGTACACTAGATTTCAGCTTCAAAGGCATCGCCTTAAAGTTGCAAATAAGAGGCGCAGGCCTTTCAAGAGGCGTTCTAAAATTCTGCGGCTCTTCGTTAAGCAGTCACTGTCTCGAAACATCTACGCCACTTCTCGCCCTTTGATTTGCTCTCCGGAGACGTTACTTTGTGCCATCTCTGTCGACGGCATGTTGTCCTGTTACAAAGCCCAATTTTGTGCAGTCTGAAAATTTTGGCCAGATTGTGGCCAATATGTCAGGAGAACATGAAGTGGATGGAGGTATACTAAATTTCAGCTTCAAAGGCATCGCGTTAAAGTTGCAAATAAGAGGCGCAAGCCTTTCAAGAGGCGTTCGAAAATTCTGCGTCTCTTCGTTAAACAGTCACTGTCTCGAAACATATGCGCCACTTCTCGCTCTTTGATTTGCTCTCCGGTGACGTTACTTTGTGCCATCTCTGTCGACGGCATGTTGTCCTGTTACAAAGCCCAATTTTGTGCATTCTGAAAATTTTCGCCAGATTGTGGCCAATATATCAGGAGAACAGGAAGTGGAAGGAGATATAATAAATTTCAGCTTCAAAGGCATCGCCTTAAAGTTGCAAATAAGAGGCGCAGGCCTTTCAAGAGGCGTTCGAAAATTCTGCGCCTCTTCGATAAACAGTCACTGTCTCGAAACTTCTGCACCACTTCTCGCTCTTTGATATGCTGTCTGGAGACGTTACTTTGTGCCATCTCTGTCGACGGAATGTTCTCCTGTTACAAAACCCAATTATGTGCATTCTGAAAATTTTGGCCAGATTGTGGCCAATATATCAGGGGAACAGGAAGTGGAAGGAGGTATATTAAATTTCAGTTTCAAAGGCATCGCTTTAAAGTTGCAAATAAGAGGCGCAGGCCTTTCAAGAGGCGTTCGAAAATTCTGCGCCTCTTCTTTAAACAGTCACTGTCTCGAAACATCTACGCCACTTCTCGCCCTTTGATTTGCTCTCCGGAGACGTTACTTTGTGAGATCTCTGACGACGGCATGTTCTCCTGTTACAAAGGCCAATTTTGTGCTTTCTGAAAATTTTCGCCAGATTGTGGCCAATATATCAGGAGAACATGAAGTGGAAGGAGGTATACTAGATTTCATCTTCAAGGGCATCGCCTTAAAGTTGCAAATAAGAGGCGCAGGCCTTTCAAGAGGCGTTCGAAAATTCTGCGCCTCTTCGATAAACAGTCACTGTCTCGAAACTTCTGCACCACTTCTCGCTCTTTGATATGCTGTCTGGAGACGTTACTTTGTGCCATCTCTGTCGACGGAATGTTCTCCTGTTACAAAACCCAATTATGTGCATTCTGAAAATTTTCGCCTGATTTTGGCCAATATATCAGGAGAACATGAAGTGGAAAGAGGTATATTAAATTTCAGCTTCAAAGGCATCGCGTTAAAGTTGCAAATAAGAGGCGCAGGCCTTTCAAGAGGCGTTCGAAAATTCTGCGTCTCTTCGTTAAACAGTCACTGTCTCGAAACATATGCGCCACTTCTCGCTCTTTGATTTGCTCTCCGGAGACGTTACTTTGTGCCATCTCTGTCGACGGCATGTTGTCCTGTTACAAAGACCAATTTTGTGCATTCTGAAAATTTTCGCCAGATTTTGGCCAATATATCAGGGGAACAGGAAGTGGAAGGAGGTATATTAAATTTCAGCTTCAAAGGCATCGCGTTAACGTTGCAAATAAGAGGCGCAGGCCTTTCAAGAGGCGTTCGAAAATTCTGCGTCTCTTCGTTAAACAGTCACTGTCTCGAAACATATGCGCCACTTCTCGCTCTTTGATTTGCTCTCCGGAGACGTTACTTTGTGCCATCTCTGTCGACGGCATGTTGTCCTGTTACAAAGACCAATTTTGTGCATTCTGAAAATTTTCGCCAGATTTTGGCCAATATATCAGGGGAACAGGAAGTGGAAGGAGGTATATTAAATTTCAGTTTCAAAGGCATCGCCTTAAAGTTGCAAATAAGAGGCGCAGGCCTTTCAAGAGGCGTTCGAAAATTCTGCGCCTCTTCTTTAAACAGTCACTGTCTCGAAACATCTACGCCACTTCTCGCCCTTTGATTTGCTCTCCGGAGACGTTACTTTGTGCCATCTCTGTCGACGGCATGTTGTCCTGTTACAAAGCCCAATTTTGTGCATTCTGAAAATTTTGGCCAGATTGTGGCCAATATGTCAGGAGAACATGAAGTGGATGGAGGTATACTAAATTTCAGCTTCAAAGGCATCGCGTTAAAGTTGCAAATAAGAGGCGCAAGCCTTTCAAGAGGCGTTCGAAAATTCTGCGTCTCTTCGTTAAACAGTCACTGTCTCGAAACATATGCGCCACTTCTCGCTCTTTGATTTGCTCTCCGGTGACGTTACTTTGTGCCATCTCTGTCGACGGCATGTTGTCCTGTTACAAAGCCCAATTTTGTGCATTCTGAAAATTTTCGCCAGATTGTGGCCAATATATCAGGAGAACAGGAAGTGGAAGGAGATATAATAAATTTCAGTTTCAAAGGCATCGCTTTAAAGTTGCAAATAAGAGGCGCAGGCCTTTCAAGAGGCGTTCGAAAATTCTGCGCCTCTTCTTTAAACAGTCACTGTCTCGAAACATCTACGCCACTTCTCGCCCTTTGATTTGCTCTCCGGAGACGTTACTTTGTGAGATCTCTGACGACGGCATGTTCTCCTGTTACAAAGGCCAATTTTGTGCTTTCTGAAAATTTTCGCCAGATTGTGGCCAATATATCAGGAGAACATGAAGTGGAAGGAGGTATACTAGATTTCATCTTCAAGGGCATCGCCTTAAAGTTGCAAATAAGAGGCGCAGGCCTTTCAAGAGGCGTTCGAAAATTCTGCGCCTCTTCGATAAACAGTCACTGTCTCGAAACTTCTGCACCACTTCTCGCTCTTTGATATGCTGTCTGGAGACGTTACTTTGTGCCATCTCTGTCGACGGAATGTTCTCCTGTTACAAAACCCAATTATGTGCATTCTGAAAATTTTCGCCTGATTTTGGCCAATATATCAGGAGAACATGAAGTGGAAAGAGGTATATTAAATTTCAGCTTCAAAGGCATCGCGTTAAAGTTGCAAATAAGAGGCGCAGGCCTTTCAAGAGGCGTTCGAAAATTCTGCGTCTCTTCGTTAAACAGTCACTGTCTCGAAACATATGCGCCACTTCTCGCTCTTTGATTTGCTCTCCGGAGACGTTACTTTGTGCCATCTCTGTCGACGGCATGTTGTCCTGTTACAAAGACCAATTTTGTGCATTCTGAAAATTTTCGCCAGATTTTGGCCAATATATCAGGGGAACAGGAAGTGGAAGGAGGTATATTAAATTTCAGCTTCAAAGGCATCGCGTTAACGTTGCAAATAAGAGGCGCAGGCCTTTCAAGAGGCGTTCGAAAATTCTGCGTCTCTTCGTTAAACAGTCACTGTCTCGAAACATATGCGCCACTTCTCGCTCTTTGATTTGCTCTCCGGAGACGTTACTTTGTGCCATCTCTGTCGACGGCATGTTGTCCTGTTACAAAGACCAATTTTGTGCATTCTGAAAATTTTCGCCAGATTTTGGCCAATATATCAGGGGAACAGGAAGTGGAAGGAGGTATATTAAATTTCAGTTTCAAAGGCATCGCCTTAAAGTTGCAAATAAGAGGCGCAGGCCTTTCAAGAGGCGTTCGAAAATTCTGCGCCTCTTCTTTAAACAGTCACTGTCTCGAAACATCTACGCCACTTCTCGCCCTTTGATTTGCTCTCCGGAGACGTTACTTTGTGCCATCTCTGTCGACGGCATGTTGTCCTGTTACAAAGCCCAATTTTGTGCATTCTGAAAATTTTGGCCAGATTGTGGCCAATATGTCAGGAGAACATGAAGTGGATGGAGGTATACTAAATTTCAGCTTCAAAGGCATCGCGTTAAAGTTGCAAATAAGAGGCGCAAGCCTTTCAAGAGGCGTTCGAAAATTCTGCGTCTCTTCGTTAAACAGTCACTGTCTCGAAACATATGCGCCACTTCTCGCTCTTTGATTTGCTCTCCGGTGACGTTACTTTGTGCCATCTCTGTCGACGGCATGTTGTCCTGTTACAAAGCCCAATTTTGTGCATTCTGAAAATTTTCGCCAGATTGTGGCCAATATATCAGGAGAACAGGAAGTGGAAGGAGATATAATAAATTTCAGCTTCAAAGGCATCGCCTTAAAGTTGCAAATAAGAGGCGCAGGCCTTTCAAGAGGCGTTCGAAAATTCTGCGCCTCTTCGATAAACAGTCACTGTCTCGAAACTTCTGCACCACTTCTCGCTCTTTGATATGCTGTCTGGAGACGTTACTTTGTGCCATCTCTGTCGACGGAATGTTCTCCTGTTACAAAACCCAATTATGTGCATTCTGAAAATTTTGGCCAGATTGTGGCCAATATATCAGGGGAACAGGAAGTGGAAGGAGGTATATTAAATTTCAGTTTCAAAGGCATCGCTTTAAAGTTGCAAATAAGAGGCGCAGGCCTTTCAAGAGGCGTTCGAAAATTCTGCGCCTCTTCTTTAAACAGTCACTGTCTCGAAACATCTACGCCACTTCTCGCCCTTTGATTTGCTCTCCGGAGACGTTACTTTGTGAGATCTCTGACGACGGCATGTTCTCCTGTTACAAAGGCCAATTTTGTGCTTTCTGAAAATTTTCGCCAGATTGTGGCCAATATATCAGGAGAACATGAAGTGGAAGGAGGTATACTAGATTTCATCTTCAAGGGCATCGCCTTAAAGTTGCAAATAAGAGGCGCAGGCCTTTCAAGAGGCGTTCGAAAATTCTGCGCCTCTTCGATAAACAGTCACTGTCTCGAAACTTCTGCACCACTTCTCGCTCTTTGATATGCTGTCAGGAGACGTTACTTTGTGCCATCTCTGTCGACGGAATGTTCTCCTGTTACAAAACCCAATTATGTGCATTCTGAAAATTTTCGCCTGATTTTGGCCAATATATCAGGAGAACATGAAGTGGAAAGAGGTATATTAAATTTCAGCTTCAAAGGCATCGCGTTAAAGTTGCAAATAAGAGGCGCAGGCCTTTCAAGAGGCGTTCGAAAATTCTGCGTCTCTTCGTTAAACAGTCACTGTCTCGAAACATATGCGCCACTTCTCGCTCTTTGATTTGCTCTCCGGAGACGTTACTTTGTGCCATCTCTGTCGACGGCATGTTGTCCTGTTACAAAGACCAATTTTGTGCATTCTGAAAATTTTCGCCAGATTTTGGCCAATATATCAGGGGAACAGGAAGTGGAAGGAGGTATATTAAATTTCAGTTTCAAAGGCATCGCCTTAAAGTTGCAAATAAGAGGCGCAGGCCTTTCAAGAGGCGTTCGAAAATTCTGCGCCTCTTCTTTAAACAGTCACTGTCTCGAAACATCTACGCCACTTCTCGCCCTTTGATTTGCTCTCCGGAGACGTTACTTTGTGCCATCTCTGTCGACGGCATGTTGTCCTGTTACAAAGCCCAATTTTGTGCATTCTGAAAATTTTCGCCAGATTGTGGCCAATATATCAGGAGAACATGAAGTGGAAGGAGGTACACTAGATTTCAGCTTCAAAGGCATCGCCTTAAAGTTGCAAATAAGAGGCGCAGGCCTTTCAAGAGGCGTTCTAAAATTCTGCGGCTCTTCGTTAAGCAGTCACTGTCTCGAAACATCTACGCCACTTCTCGCCCTTTGATTTGCTCTCCGGAGACATTACTTTGTGCCATCTCTTTCGACGGCATATTCTCCTGTTACAAAGCCCAATTTGGTGCATTCTAAAAATTTTCGCCAGATTTTGGCCAATATATCAGGAGAACATGAAGTGGAAAGAGGTATACTAAATTTCAGCTTCAAAGGCATCGCCTTAAAGTTGCAAATAAGAGGCGCAGGCCTTTCAAGAGGCGTTCGAAAATTCTGCGCCTCTTCGATAAACAGTCACTGTCTCGAAACTTCTGCACCACTTCTCGCTCTTTGATATGCTGTCTGGAGACGTTACTTTGTGCCATCTCTGTCGACGGAATGTTCTCCTGTTACAAAACCCAATTATGTGCATTCTGAAAATTTTCGCCAGATTTTGGCCAATATATCAGGGGAACAGGAAGTGGAAGGAGGTATATTAAATTTCAGTTTCAAAGGCATCGCCTTAAAGTTGCAAATAAGAGGCGCAGGCCTTTCAAGAGGCGTTCGAAAATTCTGCGCCTCTTCTTTAAACAGTCACTGTCTCGAAACATCTACGCCACTTCTCGCGCTTTGATTTGCTCTCCGGAGACGTTACTTTGTGCCATCTCTGTCGACGGCATGTTGTCCTGTTACAAAGCCCAATTTTGTGCATTCTGAAAATTTTCGCCAGATTGTGGCCAATATATCAGGAGAACATGAAGTGGAAAGAGGTATATTAAATTTCAGCTTCAAAGGCATCGCGTTAAAGTTGCAAATAAGAGGCGCAGGCCTTTCAAGAGGCGTTCGAAAATTCTGCGTCTCTTCGTTAAACAGTCACTGTCTCGAAACATATGCGCCACTTCTCGCTCTTTGATTTGCTCTCCGGAGACGTTACTTTGTGCCATCTCTGTCGACGGCATGTTGTCCTGTTACAAAGACCAATTTTGTGCATTCTGAAAATTTTCGCCAGATTTTGGCCAATATATCAGGGGAACAGGAAGTGGAAGGAGGTATATTAAATTTCAGTTTCAAAGGCATCGCCTTAAAGTTGCAAATAAGAGGCGCAGGCCTTTCAAGAGGCGTTCGAAAATTCTGCGCCACTTCTTTAAACAGTCACTGTCTCGAAACATCTACGCCACTTCTCGCCCTTTGATTTGCTCTCCGGAACCGTTACTTTGTGCCATCTCTGTCGACGGCATGTTGTCCTGTTACAAAGCCCAATTTTGTGCATTCTGAAAATTTTCGCCAGATTGTGGCCAATATATCAGGAGAACATGAAGTGGAAGGAGGTACACTAGATTTCAGCTTCAAAGGCATCGCCTTAAAGTTGCTAATAAGAGGCGCAGGCCTTTCAAGAGGCGTTCTAAAATTCTGCGGCTCTTCGTTAAGCAGTCACTGTCTCGAAACATCTACGCCACTTCTCGCCCTTTGATTTGCTCTCCGGAGACGTTACTTTGTGCCATCTCTGTCGACGGCATGTTGTCCTGTTACAAAGCCCAATTTTGTGCAGTCTGAAAATTTTGGCCAGATTGTGGCCAATATGTCAGGAGAACATGAAGTGGAAGGAGGTATACTAAATTTCAGCTTCAAAGGCATCGCGTTAAAGTTGCAAATAAGAGGCGCAAGCCTTTCAAGAGGCGTTCGAAAATTCTGCGTCTCTTCGTTAAACAGTCACTGTCTCGAAACATATGCGCCACTTCTCGCTCTTTGATTTGCTCTCCGGTGACGTTACTTTGTGCCATCTCTGTCGACGGCATGTTGTCCTGTTACAAAGCCCAATTTTGTGCATTCTGAAAATTTTCGCCAGATTGTGGCCAATATATCAGGAGAACAGGAAGTGGAAGGAGATATAATAAATTTCAGCTTCAAAGGCATCGCCTTAAAGTTGCAAATAAGAGGCGCAGGCCTTTCAAGAGGCGTTCCAAAATTCTGCGTCTCTTCGTTAAACAGTCACTGTCTCGAAACATCTGCGCCACTTCTCGCTCTTTGATTTGCTCTCCGGAGACGTTATATTGTGCCATCTCTGTCGAAGGCATGTTGTCCTGTTACAAAGCCCAATTTTGTGCATTCTGAAAATTTTCGCCAGATTTTGGCCAATATATCAGGAGAACAGGAAGTGGAAGGAGGTATAATAAATTTCAGCTTCAAAGGCATCGCCTTAAAGTTGCAAATAAGAGGCGCAGGCCTTTCAAGAGGCGTTCCAAAATTCTGCGTCCCTTCGTTAAACAGTCACTGTCTCGAAACATCTGCGCCACTTCTCGCTCTTTGATTTGCTCTCCGGAGACGTTACATTGTGCCATCTCTGTCGACGGCATGTTGTCCTGTTACAAAGCCCAATTTTGTGCATTCTGAAAATTTTCGCCAGATTGTGGCCAATATATCAGGAGAACAGGAAGTGGAAGGAGGTATAATAAATTTCAGCTTCAAAGGCATCGCCTTAAAGTTGCAAATAAGAGGCGCAGGCCTTTCAAGAGGCGTTCCAAAATTCTGCGTCTCTTCGTTAAACAGTCACTGTCTCGAAACATCTGCGCCACTTCTCGCTCTTTGATTTGCTCTCCGGAGACGTTACTTTGTGCCATCTCTGTCGACGGCATGTTGTCCTGTTACAAAGCCCAATTTTGGGCATTCTGAAAATTTTCGCCAGATTTTGGCCAATATATCAGGGGAACATGATGTGGAAAGAGGTATATTAAATTTCAGCTTCAAAGGCATCGCCTTAAAGTTGCAAATAAGAGGCGCAGGCCTTTCAAGAGGCGTTCGAAAATTCTGCGCCTCTTCGTTTAACAGTCACTGTCTCGAAACATCTGCACCACTTCTCGCTCTTTGATATGCTGTCTGGAGACGTTACTTTGTGCCATCTCTGTCGACGGAATGTTCTCCTGTTACAAAACCCAATTATGTGCATTCTGAAAATTTTCGCCTGATTTTGGCCAATATATCAGGAGAACATGAAGTGGAAAGAGGTATATTAAATTTCAGCTTCAAAGGCATCGCGTTAAAGTTGCAAATAAGAGGCGCAAGCCTTTCAAGAGGCGTTCGAAAATTCTGCGTCTCTTCGTTAAACAGTCACTGTCTCGAAACATATGCGCCACTTCTCGCTCTTTGATTTGCTCTCCGGTGACGTTACTTTGTGCCATCTCTGTCGACGGCATGTTGTCCTGTTACAAAGCCCAATTTTGTGCATTCTGAAAATTTTCGCCAGATTGTGGCCAATATATCAGGAGAACAGGAAGTGGAAGGAGGTATAATAAATTTCAGCTTCAGAGGCATCGCCTTAAAGTTGCAAATAAGAGGCAGGCCTTTCAAGAGGCGTTCCAAAATTCTGCGTCTCTTCGTTAAACAGTCACTGTCTCGAAACATCTGCGCCACTTCTCGCTCTTTGATTTGCTCTCCGGAGACGTTACATTGTGCCATCTCTGTCGACGGCATGTTGTCCTGTTACAAAGCCCAATTTTGTGCATTCTGAAAATTTTCGCCAGATTGTGGCCAATATATCAGGAGAACAGGAAGTGGAAGGAGGTATAATAAATTTCAGCTTCAAAGGCATCGCCTTAAAGTTGCAAATAAGAGGCGCAGGCCTTTCAAGAGGCGTTCGAAAATTCTGCGTCTCTTCGTTAAACAGTCACTGTCTCGAAACATCTGCGCCACTTATCGCTCTTTGATTTGCTCTCCGGAGACGTTACTTTGTGCCATCTCTGTCGACGGCATGTTGTCCTGTTACAAAACCCAATTGTGTGCATTCTGAAAATTTTCGCCTGATTTTGGCCAATATATCAGGAGAACATGAAGTGGAAAGAGGTATATTAAATTTCAGCTTCAAAGGCATCGCGTTAAAGTTGCAAATAAGAGGCGCAGGCCTTTCAAGAGGCGTTCGAAAATTCTGCGTCTCTTCGTTAAACAGTCACTGTCTCGAAACATATGCGCCACTTCTCGCTCTTTGATTTGCTCTCCGGAGACGTTACTTTGTGCCATCTCTGTCGACGGCATGTTGTCCTGTTACAAAGACCAATTTTGTGCATTCTGAAAATTTTCGCCAGATTTTGGCCAATATATCAGGGGAACAGGAAGTGGAAGGAGGTATATTAAATTTCAGCTTCAAAGGCATCGCCTTAAAGTTGCAAATAAGAGGCGCAGGCCTTTCAAGAGGCGTTCGAAAATTCAGCGTCTCTTCGTTAAGCAGTCACTGTCTCGAAACATCTGCGCAACTTCTCGCCCTTTGATTTGCTCTCCGGAGACGTTACTTTGTGCCATCTCTGACGACGGCATGTTGTCCTGTTACAAAGCCCAATTTTGTGCATTCTGAAAATTTTCGCCTGATTTTGGCCAATATATCAGGAGAACATGAAGTGGAAAGAGGTATATTAAATTTCAGCTTCAAAGGCATCGCGTTAAAGTTGCAAATAAGAGGCGCAGGCCTTTCAAGAGGCGTTCGAAAATTCTGCGTCTCTTCGTTAAACAGTCACTGTCTCGAAACATATGCGCCACTTCTCGCTCTTTGATTTGCTCTCCGGAGACGTTACTTTGTGCCATCTCTGTCGACGGCATGTTGTCCTGTTACAAAGACCAATTTTGTGCATTCTGAAAATTTTCGCCAGATTTTGGCCAATATATCAGGGAACAGGAAGTGGAAGGAGGTATATTAAATTTCAGTTTCAAAGGCATCGCCTTAAAGTTGCAAATAAGAGGCGCAGGCCTTTCAAGAGGCGTTCGAAAATTCTGCGCCTCTTCTTTAAACAGTCACTGTCTCGAAACATCTACGCCACTTCTCGCCCTTTGATTTGCTCTCCGGAGACGTTACTTTGTGCCATCTCTGTCGACGGCATGTGGTCCTGTTACAAAGCCCAATTTTGTGCATTCTGAAAATTTTCGCCAGATTTTGGCCAATATATCAGGGGAACAGGAAGTGGAAGGAGATATACTAAATTTCAGCTTCAAAGGTATCGCCTTACAGTTGCAAATAAGAGGCGCAGGCCTTTCAAGAGGCGTTCCAAAATTCTACGTCTCTTCGTTAAACAGTCACTGTCTCGAAACATCAGCGCCACTTCTCGCTCTTTGATTTGCTCTCCGGAGACGTTACATTGTGCCATCTCTGTCGACGGCATGTTGTCCTGTTACAAAGCCCAATTTTGGGCATTCTGAAAATTTTCGCCAGATTTTGGCCAATATATCAGGGGAACATGATGTGGAAAGAGGTATATTAAATTTCAGCTTCAAAGGCATCGCCTTAAAGTTGCAAATAAGAGGCGCAGGCCTTTCAAGAGGCGTTCGAAAATTCTGCGCCTCTTCGTTAAGCAGTCACTGTCTCGAAACATCTGCGCAACTTCTCGCCCTTTGATTTGCTCTCCGGAGACGTTACTTTGTGCCATCTCTGTCGACGGCATGTTGTCCTGTTACAAAGCCCAATTTTGTGCATTCTGAAAATTTTCGCCAGATTTTGGCCAATATATCAGGAGAACATGAAGTGGAAGGAGGTACACTAGATTTCAGCTTCAAAGGCATCGCCTTAAAGTTGCAAATAAGAGGCGCAGGCCTTTCAAGAGGCGTTCCAAAATTCTGCGTCTCTTCGTTAAACAGTCACTGTCTCGAAACATCTGCGCCACTTCTCGCTCTTTGATTTGCTCTCCGGAGACGTTACATTGTGCCATCTCTGTCGAAGGCATGTTGTCCTGTTACAAAGCCCAATTTTGTGCAGTCTGAAAATTTTGGCCACATTGTGGCCAATATGTCAGGAGAACATGAAGTGGAAGGAGGTATACTAAATTTCAGCTTCAAAGGCATCGCCTTAAAGTTGCAAATAAGAGGCGCAGGCCTTTCAAGAGGCGTTCGAAAATTCTGCGTCTCTTCGTTAAACAGTCACTGTCTCGAAACATCTGCGCCACTTATCGCTCTTTGATTTGCTCTCCGGAGACGTTACTTTGTGAGATCTCTGTCGACGGCATGTTGTCCTGTTACAAAGCCCAATTTTGTGCAGTCTGAAAATTTTGGCCAGATTGTGGCCAATATGTCAGGAGAACATGAAGTGGAAGGAGGTATACTAAATTTCAGCTTCAAAGGCATCGCCTTAAAGTTGCAAATAAGAGGCGCAGGCCTTTCAAGAGGCGTTCGAAAATTCTGCGTCTCTTCGTTAAACAGTCACTGTCTCGAAACATCGGCGCCACTTATCGCTCTTTGATTTGCTCTCCGGAGACGTTACTTTGTGAGATCTCTGACGACGGCATGTTCTCCTGTTACAAAGGCCAATTTTGTGCTTTCTGAAAATTTTCGCCAGATTGTGGCCAATATATCAGGAGAACATGAAGTGGAAGGAGGTACACTAGATTTCATCTTCAAGGGCATCGCCTTAAAGTTGCAAATAAGAGGCGCAGGCCTTTCAAGAGGCGTTCGAAAATTCAGCGTCTCTTCGTTAAACAGTCACTGTCTCGAAACATCTGCGCCACTTATCGCTCTTTGATTTGCTCTCCGGAGACGTTACTTTGTGCCATCTCTGTCGACGGAATGTTCTCCTGTTACAAAACCCAGTTGTGTGCATTCTGAAAATTTTCGCCAGATTTTGGCCAATATATCAGGGGAACATGATGTGGAAAGAGGTATATTAAATTTCAGCTTCAAAGGCATCGCCTTAAAGTTGCAAATAAGAGGCGCAGGCCTTTCAAGAGGCGTTCGAAAATTCTGCGCCTCTTCGTTAAGCAGTCACTGTCTCGAAACATCTGCGCAACTTCTCGCCCTTTGATTTGCTCTCCGGAGACGTTACTTTGTGCCATCTCTGTCGACGGCATGTTGTCCTGTTACAAAGCCCAATTTTGTGCATTCTGAAAATTTTCGCCAGATTTTGGCCAATATATCAGGAGAACATGAAGTGGAAGGAGGTACACTAGATTTCAGCTTCAAAGGCATCGCCTTAAAGTTGCAAATAAGAGGCGCAGGCCTTTCAAGAGGCGTTCCAAAATTCTGCGTCTCTTCGTTAAACAGTCACTGTCTCGAAACATCTGCGCCACTTCTCGCTCTTTGATTTGCTCTCCGGAGACGTTACATTGTGCCATCTCTGTCGAAGGCATGTTGTCCTGTTACAAAGCCCAATTTTGTGCAGTTTGAAAATTTTGGCCACATTGTGGCCAATATGTCAGGAGAACATGAAGTGGAAGGAGGTATACTAAATTTCAGCTTCAAAGGCATCGCCTTAAAGTTGCAAATAAGAGGCGCAGGCCTTTCAAGAGGCGTTCGAAAATTCTGCGTCTCTTCGTTAAACAGTCACTGTCTCGAAACATCTGCGCCACTTATCGCTCTTTGATTTGCTCTCCGGAGACGTTACTTTGTGAGATCTCTGTCGACGGCATGTTGTCCTGTTACAAAGCCCAATTTTGTGCAGTCTGAAAATTTTGGCCAGATTGTGGCCAATATGTCAGGAGAACATGAAGTGGAAGGAGGTATACTAAATTTCAGCTTCAAAGGCATCGCCTTAAAGTTGCAAATAAGAGGCGCAGGCCTTTCAAGAGGCGTTCGAAAATTCTGCGTCTCTTCGTTAAACAGTCACTGTCTCGAAACATCGGCGCCACTTATCGCTCTTTGATTTGCTCTCCGGAGACGTTACTTTGTGAGATCTCTGACGACGGCATGTTCTCCTGTTACAAAGGCCAATTTTGTGCTTTCTGAAAATTTTCGCCAGATTGTGGCCAATATATCAGGAGAACATGAAGTGGAAGGAGGTACACTAGATTTCATCTTCAAGGGCATCGCCTTAAAGTTGCAAATAAGAGGCGCAGGCCTTTCAAGAGGCGTTCGAAAATTCAGCGTCTCTTCGTTAAACAGTCACTGTCTCGAAACATCTGCGCCACTTATCGCTCTTTGATTTGCTCTCCGGAGACGTTACTTTGTGCCATCTCTGTCGACGGAATGTTCTCCTGTTACAAAACCCAATTGTGTGCATTCTGAAAATTTTCGCCTGATTTTGGCCAATATATCAGGAGAACATGATGTGGAAAGAGGTATATTAAATTTCAGCTTCAAAGGCATCGCGTTAAAGTTGCAAATAAGGGGCGCAGGCCTTTCAAGAGGCGTTCGAAAATTCTGCGTCTCTTCGTTAAACAGTCACTGTCTCGAAACATATGCGCCACTTCTCGCTCTTTGATTTGCTCTCCGGAGACGTTACTTTGTGCCATCTCTGTCGACGGCATGTTGTCCTGTTACAAAGACCAATTTTGTGCATTCTGAAAATTTTCGCCAGATTTTGGCCAATATATCAGGGGAACAGGAAGTGGAAGGAGGTATATTAAATTTCAGCTTCAAAGGCATCGCCTTAAAGTTGCAAATAAGAGGCGCAGGCCTTTCAAGAGGCGTTCGAAAATTCAGCGTCTCTTCGTTAAGCAGTCACTGTCTCGAAACATCTGCGCAACTTCTCGCCCTTTGATTTGCTCTCCGGAGACGTTACTTTGTGCCATCTCTGTCGACGGCATGTTGTCCTGTTACAAAGCCCAATTTTGTGCATTCTGAAAATTTTCGCCTGATTTTGGCCAATATATCAGGAGAACATGAAGTGGAAAGAGGTATATTAAATTTCAGCTTCAAAGGCATCGCGTTAAAGTTGCAAATAAGAGGCGCAGGCCTTTCAAGAGGCGTTCGAAAATTCTGCGTCTCTTCGTTAAACAGTCACTGTCTCGAAACATATGCGCCACTTCTCGCTCTTTGATTTGCTCTCCGGAGACGTTACTTTGTGCCATCTCTGTCGACGGCATGTTGTCCTGTTACAAAGACCAATTTTGTGCATTCTGAAAATTTTCGCCAGATTTTGGCCAATATATCAGGGGAACAGGAAGTGGAAGGAGGTATATTAAATTTCAGTTTCAAAGGCATCGCCTTAAAGTTGCAAATAAGAGGCGCAGGCCTTTCAAGAGGCGTTCGAAAATTCTGCGCCTCTTCTTTAAACAGTCACTGTCTCGAAACATCTGCGCAACTTCTCGCCCTTTGATTTGCTCTCCGGAGACGTTACTTTGTGCCATCTCTGTCGACGGCATGTTGTCCTGTTACAAAGCCCAATTTTGTGCATTCTGAAAATTTTCGCCAGATTTTGGCCAATATATCAGGAGAACATGAAGTGGAAGGAGGTACACTAGATTTCAGCTTCAAAGGCATCGCCTTAAAGTTGCAAATAAGAGGCGCAGGCCTTTCAAGAGGCGTTCCAAAATTCTGCGTCTCTTCGTTAAACAGTCACTGTCTCGAAACATCTGCGCCACTTCTCGCTCTTTGATTTGCTCTCCGGAGACGTTACATTGTGCCATCTCTGTCGAAGGCATGTTGTCCTGTTACAAAGCCCAATTTTGTGCAGTTTGAAAATTTTGGCCACATTGTGGCCAATATGTCAGGAGAACATGAAGTGGAAGGAGGTATACTAAATTTCAGCTTCAAAGGCATCGCCTTAAAGTTGCAAATAAGAGGCGCAGGCCTTTCAAGAGGCGTTCGAAAATTCTGCGTCTCTTCGTTAAACAGTCACTGTCTCGAAACATCTGCGCCACTTATCGCTCTTTGATTTGCTCTCCGGAGACGTTACTTTGTGAGATCTCTGTCGACGGCATGTTGTCCTGTTACAAAGCCCAATTTTGTGCAGTCTGAAAATTTTGGCCAGATTGTGGCCAATATGTCAGGAGAACATGAAGTGGAAGGAGGTATACTAAATTTCAGCTTCAAAGGCATCGCCTTAAAGTTGCAAATAAGAGGCGCAGGCCTTTCAAGAGGCGTTCGAAAATTCTGCGTCTCTTCGTTAAACAGTCACTGTCTCGAAACATCGGCGCCACTTATCGCTCTTTGATTTGCTCTCCGGAGACGTTACTTTGTGAGATCTCTGACGACGGCATGTTCTCCTGTTACAAAGGCCAATTTTGTGCTTTCTGAAAATTTTCGCCAGATTGTGGCCAATATATCAGGAGAACATGAAGTGGAAGGAGGTACACTAGATTTCATCTTCAAGGGCATCGCCTTAAAGTTGCAAATAAGAGGCGCAGGCCTTTCAAGAGGCGTTCGAAAATTCAGCGTCTCTTCGTTAAACAGTCACTGTCTCGAAACATCTGCGCCACTTATCGCTCTTTGATTTGCTCTCCGGAGACGTTACTTTGTGCCATCTCTGTCGACGGCATGTTGTCCTGTTACAAAGACCAATTTTGTGCATTCTGAAAATTTTCGCCAGATTTTGGCCAATATATCAGGGGAACAGGAAGTGGAAGGAGGTATATTAAATTTCAGCTTCAAAGGCATCGCCTTAAAGTTGCAAATAAGAGGCGCAGGCCTTTCAAGAGGCGTTCGAAAATTCAGCGTCTCTTCGTTAAGCAGTCACTGTCTCGAAACATCTGCGCAACTTCTCGCCCTTTGATTTGCTCTCCGGAGACGTTACTTTGTGCCATCTCTGTCGACGGCATGTTGTCCTGTTACAAAGCCCAATTTTGTGCATTCTGAAAATTTTCGCCTGATTTTGGCCAATATATCAGGAGAACATGAAGTGGAAAGAGGTATATTAAATTTCAGCTTCAAAGGCATCGCGTTAAAGTTGCAAATAAGAGGCGCAGGCCTTTCAAGAGGCGTTCGAAAATTCTGCGTCTCTTCGTTAAACAGTCACTGTCTCGAAACATATGCGCCACTTCTCGCTCTTTGATTTGCTCTCCGGAGACGTTACTTTGTGCCATCTCTGTCGACGGCATGTTGTCC
This sequence comes from Andrena cerasifolii, assembly GCF_050908995.1. Taxonomy (NCBI): domain Eukaryota; kingdom Metazoa; phylum Arthropoda; class Insecta; order Hymenoptera; family Andrenidae; genus Andrena; species Andrena cerasifolii. The sequence goes on from NW_027485724.1 coordinate 29,648, forward strand.
TGTTACAAAGACCAATTTTGTGCATTCTGAAAATTTTCGCCAGATTTTGGCCAATATATCAGGGGAACAGGAAGTGGAAGGAGGTATATTAAATTTCAGTTTCAAAGGCATCGCCTTAAAGTTGCAAATAAGAGGCGCAGGCCTTTCAAGAGGCGTTCGAAAATTCTGCGCCTCTTCTTTAAACAGTCACTGTCTCGAAACATCTACGCCACTTCTCGCCCTTTGATTTGCTCTCCGGAGACGTTACTTTGTGCCATCTCTGTCGACGGCATGTGGTCCTGTTACAAAGCCCAATTTTGTGCATTCTGAAAATTTTCGCCAGATTTTGGCCAATATATCAGGGGAACAGGAAGTGGAAGGAGGTATACTAAATTTCAGCTTCAAAGGTATCGCCTTACAGTTGCAAATAAGAGGCGCAGGCCTTTCAAGAGGCGTTCCAAAATTCTACGTCTCTTCGTTAAACAGTCACTGTCTCGAAACATCAGCGCCACTTCTCGCTCTTTGATTTGCTCTCCGGAGACGTTACATTGTGCCATCTCTGTCGAAGGCATGTTGTCCTGTTACAAAGCCCAATTTTGTGCAGTCTGAAAATTTTGGCCAGATTGTGGCCAATATGTCAGGAGAACATGAAGTGGAAGGAGGTATACTAAATTTCAGCTTCAAAGGCATCGCCTTAAAGTTGCAAATAAGAGGCGCAGGCCTTTCAAGAGGCGTTCGAAAATTCTGCGTCTCTTCGTTAAGCAGTCACTGTCTCGAAACATCTGCGCCACTTATCGCTCTTTGATTTGCTCTCCGGAGACGTTACTTTGTGAGATCTCTGTCGACGGCATGTTGTCCTGTTACAAAGCCCAATTTTGTGCAGTCTGAAAATTTTCGCCAGATTTTGGCCAATATATCAGGAGAACATGAAGTGGAAGGAGGTATACTAAATTTCAGCTTCAAAGGCATCGCCTTAAAGTTGCAAATAAGAGGCGCAGGCCTTTCAAGAGGCGTTCGAAAATTCTGCGTCTCTTCGTTAAACAGTCACTGTCTCGAAACATCGGCGCCACTTATCGCTCTTTGATTTGCTCTCCGGAGACGTTACTTTGTGAGATCTCTGACGACGGCATGTTCTCCTGTTACAAAGGCCAATTTTGTGCTTTCTGAAAATTTTCGCCAGATTGTGGCCAATATATCAGGAGAACATGAAGTGGAAGGAGGTACACTAGATTTCATCTTCAAGGGCATCGCCTTAAAGTTGCAAATAAGAGGCGCAGGCCTTTCAAGAGGCGTTCGAAAATTCAGCGTCTCTTCGTTAAGCAGTCACTGTCTCGAAACATCTGCGCAACTTCTCGCCCTTTGATTTGCTCTCCGGAGACGTTACTTTGTGCCATCTCTGTCGACGGCATGTTGTCCTATTACAAAGCCCAATTTTGTGCATTCTGAAAATTTTCGCCAGATTTTGGCCAATATATCAGGAGAACATGAAGTGGAAGGAGGTACACTAGATTTCAGCTTCAAAGGCATCGCCTTAAAGTTGCAAATAAGAGGCGCAGGCCTTTCAAGAGGCGTTCGAAAATTCTGCGTCTCTTCGTTAAACAGTCACTGTCTCGAAACATCTACGCCACTTCTCGCTCTTTGATTTGCTCTCCGGAGACGTTACTTTGTGCCATCTCTGTCGACGGCATGTTGTCCTGTTACAAAGACCAATTTTGTGCATTCTGAAAATTTTCGCCAGATTTTGGCCAATATATCAGGGGAACAGGAAGTGGAAGGAGGTATATTAAATTTCAGCTTCAAAGGCATCGCCTTAAAGTTGCAAATAAGAGGCGCAGGCCTTTCAAGAGGCGTTCCAAAATTCTGCGTCTCTTCGTTAAACAGTCACTGTCTCGAAACATCTGCGCCACTTCTCGCTCTTTGATTTGCACTCCGGAGACGTTACTTTGTGCCATCTCTGTCGACGGCATGTTGTCCTGTTACAAAGCCCAATTTTGTGCATTCTGAAAATTTTCGCCAGATTTTGGCCAATATATCAGGGGAACAGGAAGTGGAAGGAGGTATATTAAATTTCAGTTTCAAAGGCATCGCCTTAAAGTTGCAAATAAGAGGCGCAGGCCTTTCAAGAGGCGTTCGAAAATTCTGCGCCTCTTCGTTAAGCAGTCACTGTCTCGAAACATCTACGCCACTTCTCGCCCTTTGATTTGCTCTCCGGAGACGTTACTTTGTGCCATCTTTGTCGACGGCA
>NW_027485725.1:0-31868 GCF_050908995.1 Andrena cerasifolii
TTTAAAATTTTTATTTAATTTTTTAAATTTTTTTATAAATTTTTTTGAAATTTAAAAATTTTTGAAAATTTTTAAAATTTTTTTGAAAATTTTTTTAAATTTTTTGAAAATTTTTTTAAATTTTTTTTTTAATTTTTTTATATTTTTATTTAATTTTTTAAAATTTATTTAATTTTTTAAATTTTTTTATAAACTTTTTTGAAATTTAAAAATTTTTTGAAAATTTTTTAATATTTTTAAAAAATTTTTTAAAATTTTTATTTAATTTTTAAAATTTTTTTATAATTTTTTTTTAAATTTAAAATTTTTTTTAAATTTTGTTAAAATTTTTTTGAAAATTTTTTTAAATTTTTTAAAATTTTTTTTTATATTTTTTATTTATTTTTTTTTAAATTTGTATTTAATTTTTTAATTTTTTTTATAAATTTTTTAAAATTTAAATTTTTTTTGATAATTTTATAAAATTTTTTTTTAATTTTTTTATATTTTTAATTTTTTTTTAATTTTTATTTAATTTTTAAAAATTTTTTGAAATTTAAAATTTTTTTTTTAATTTTTTACAAATTTTTTTTTAATTTTTTTACATTTTTTTATTTTAAAAAAAATTTCTTTATTTTTTATTTTTTTTAATTTTAACAAAAATTTTATATATTTTTGTTTTAAATTATTATTTTTTTTTATTTTTAATTGTTTATTTTTTTTAATTTCTTTTATTTTTCTTTTAAATTTTTGTATATTTTTTTTTATTTTAATTTTTTTTTAAATTTAAAATTATTTTACTTTGATTTTTTTTATTTTTTTTGAAAATTTGTTTTAATTTTTTGAAAATTTGTTTTAATTTTTTAAAATTTTTTGAAAATTTTTTAAAATTTTTTTAAATTTTTTGAAAATTTTTTAAGATTTTTTTAAATTTTTTGAAAATGTTTTAAAATTTTTTTTTAATTTTTTCATATTTTTATTTAATTTTTTTAAAATTTTTATTTAATTTTTTAAATTTTTTTATAAATTTTTTTGAAATTTAAAAATTTTTTGAAAATTTTTTAAAATTTTTTTGAAAATTTTTTTAAATTTTTTGAAAATTTTTTTAAATTTTTTTTTAATTTTTTTATATTTTTTATTTAATTTTTTTAAAATTTATTTAATTTTTAAATTTTTTTATAAATTTTTTTGAAATTTAAAAATTTTTCGAAAATTTTTTAATATTTTTAAAAATTTTTTTAAAATTTTTATTTAATTTTTAAAATTTTTTTATAATTTTTTTTTTAAATTTAAAATTTTTTTTAAATTTTGTTAAAATTTTTTTGAAAATTTTTTTAAATTTTTTAAAAATTTTTTTTAAATTTGTATTTAATTTTTTAATTTTTTTATAAATTTTTTAAAATTTAAATTTTTTTTGATAATTTTATAAAATTTTTTTTTTAATTTTTTTATATTTTTTAATTTTTTTTAATTTTTATTTAATTTTTAAAATTTTTTTGAAATTTAAAATTTTTTTTTTAATTTTTTACAAATTTTTTTTTAATTTTTTTATATTTTTTTATTTTAAAAAAAATTTCTTTATTTTTTATTTTTTTTTTAATTTTAACAAAAATTTTATATATTTTTGTTTTAAATTATTATTTTTTTTTATTTTTAATTGTTTATTTTTTTTAATTTCTTTTATTTTTCTTTTAAATTTTTGTATATTTTTTTTTATTTTAATTTTTTTTTAAATTTTAAAATTTTTTTTACTTTGATTTTTTTTTATTTTTTTTGAAAATTTGTTTTAATTTTTTGAAAATTTGTTTTAATTTTTTAAAATTTTTTGAAAATTTTTTAAAATTTTTTTAAATTTTTGAAAATTTTTTAAGATTTTTTAAATTTTTGAAAATTTTTTAAAATTTTTTTTTAATTTTTTCATATTTTTATTTAATTTTTTTAAAATTTTTATTTAATTTTTTAAATTTTTTTATAAATTTTTTTGAAATTTAAAAATTTTTTGAAAATTTTTTAAAATTTTTTTGAAAATTTTTTTAAATTTTTTGAAAATTTTTTTAAATTTTTTTTTAATTTTTTTAATATTTTTATTTAATTTTTTTAAAATTTATTTAATTTTTTAAATTTTTTTATAAATTTTTTTGAAATTTAAAAAATTTTTGAAAATTTTTTAATATTTTTAAAAAATTTTTTAAAATTTTTATTTAATTTTTAAAATTTTTTTATAATTTTTTTTTAAATTTAAAATTTTTTTTAAATTTTGTTAAAATTTTTTTGAAAATTTTTTTAAATTTTTAAAAATTTTTTTTATATTTTTTATTTAATTTTTTTTAAATTTGTATTTAATTTTTTAATTTTTTTTTTATAAATTTTTTAAAATTTAAATTTTTTTTGATAATTTTATAAAATTTTTTTTTTAATTTTTTTATATTTTTTAATTTTTATTTAATTTTTAAAATTTTTTTGAAATTTAAAATTTTTTTTTTAATTTTTTACAAATTTTTTTTTAATTTTTTTATATTTTTTTATTTTAAAAAAAATTTCTTTATTTTTTATTTTTTTTAATTTTAACAAAAATTTTATATATTTTTGTTTTAAATTATTATTTTTTTTATTTTTAATTGTTTATTTTTTTTAATTTCTTTTATTTTTCTTTTAAATTTTTGTATATTTTTTTTTATTTTAATTTTTTTTTAAATTTTAAAATTTTTTTACTTTGATTTTTTTTTATTTTTTTTGAAAATTTGTTTTAATTTTTTGAAAATTTGTTTTAATTTTTTGAAAATTTGTTTTAATTTTTTAAAATTTTTTGAAAATTTTTTAAATTTTTTTAAAAATTTTTTAAAATTTTTTTAAGATTTTTTTAAATTTTTTGAAAATTTTTAAAATTTTTTTTTAATTTTTTCATATTTTTATTTAATTTTTTTTAAATTTTTATTTAATTTTTAAATTTTTTTATAAATTTTTTGAAATTTAAAAATTTTTTGAAAATTTTTTTAAATTTTTTTGAAAATTTTTTTAAATTTTTTGAAAATTTAAAAAAAATTTTTTTTTAATTTTTTTATATTTTTTATTTAATTTTTTTAAAATTATTTAATTTTTAAATTTTTTTATAAATTTTTTTGAAATTTAAAAAATTTTTGAAAATTTTTTAATATTTTTAAAAAATTTTTTAAAATTTTTATTTAATTTTTAAAATTTTTTTATAATTTTTTTTTAATTTAAAATTTTTTTAAATTTTTGAAAATTTATTTGAAAATTTTTTTAAATTTTTTTTATATTTTTATTTAATTTTTTAAATTTGTATTAATTTTAATTTTTTTATAATTTTTAAAATTTAATTTTTTTTGATAATTTTATAAAATTTTTTTAAATTTTTTATATTTTTTAATTTTTTTTTAATTTTTATTTAATTTTTAAATTTTTTGAAATTTAAATTTTTTTTTAATTTTTTACAAATTTTTTTAAAATTTTTTATATTTTTATTTTAAAAAATTTCTTTATTTTTTATTTTTTTTAATTTTAACAAAAATTTTATATATTTTTGTTTTAAATTATTATTTTTTTTATTTTTAATTGTTTATTTTTTTTAATTTCTTTTATTTTTCTTTTAAAATTTTGTATATTTTTTTTTATTTTAATTTTTTTTTAAATTTTAAAATTTTTTTACTTTGATTTTTTTTTATTTTTTTGAAAATTTGTTTTAATTTTTTGAAAATTTGTTTTAATTTTTTAAAAGTTTTTTGAAAATTTTTTAAATTTTTTTAAAAATTTTTTAAAAATTTTTTAAAAAAATTAAAAAATTTTTTTTTTTAAAAAATTGTTTTAATTTTTTAACAATTTTTTAAATTTCTTTTTAATTTTTATTTTTCTTTTATTTTACTTTTTTAATTTTTTTATATTTTTAATTTTTTGTTAAATTTTCTTATTTTTTTAAATTTTTTAAATTTTTTAAAAATTTTTTTTTAATTTTTAACAATTTTTATTTTTTTTTAATTTTTATTTTTCTTTTATTTTATTTTTTTAATTTTTTTAAAAAAAAAATCGAAAATTTTTAAAAAAAAATTTGAAAATTTTTAAAAATTTTTTTAAATTTTTTGAAAATTTTTTAAGATTTTTTTAAATTTTTTGAAAATTTTTTAAATTTTTTTTTTAATTTTTTCATATTTTTATTGAATTTTTTTAAAATTTTTATTTAATTTTTTAAATTTTTTTATAAATTTTTTGAAATTTAAAAATTTTTGAATTTTTTAAAATTTTTTTAATATTTTTTAAAATTTTATTTTTTTAAATTTTTTGAAAATTTTTTAAAATTTTTTTTTGAAAATTTTTTTATATTTTTATTTAATTTTTTTAAATTTTATTTAATTTTTTAAAATTTTTTAAAATTTTTTTAAATTTTTATTTTTTAATTTTATTAAATTTTTAAAAATTTTTTTAAAATTTTTTTTAAAAATTTTTTAAAATTTTTATTTAATTTTAAAAATTTTTATAATTTTTTTTAAATTTAAATTTTTTTTAAATTTGTAAAATTTTTTTTTTTAAATTTTTTAAAATTTTTTTATTTTTTATTTAATTTTTGTTAATTGTATTTTTTTTTTTTTTTTTTTTTATATTTTTAATTTTTTTAATTTTTATTATTTTTAATTTTTTTTAATTTAAAATTTTTTTTTAATTTTTTACAAATTTTTTTTTAATTTTTTTATTTTTTTATTTTAAAAAAATTTCTTTATTTTTTATTTTTTTTAATTTTAACAAAAATTTTATATATTTTTTGTTTTAAATTATTATTTTTTTTTTATTTTTAATTTCTTTATTTTTTTTTAAATTTTGTATATTTTTTTTTATTTTAATTTTTTTTTAAATTTTAAAATTATTTTACTTTGATTTTATTTTATTTTTTTTGAAAATTTGTTTTAATTTTTTGAAAATTTGTTTTAATTTTTTAAAATTTTTTGAAAATTTTTTAAAATTTTTTTAAATTTTTTGAAAATTTTTTAAGATTTTTTTAAATTTTTTGAAAATTTTTTAAAATTTTTTTTTAATTTTTTCATATTTTTATTTAATTTTTTTAAAATTTTTATTTAATTTTTTAAATTTTTTTATAAATTTTTTTGAAATTTAAAAATTTTTTGAAAATTTTTTAAAATTTTTTTGAAAATTTTTTTAAATTTTTTGAAAATTTTTTTAAATTTTTTTTTTAATTTTTTTATATTTTTTATTTAATTTTTTTAAAATTTATTTAATTTTTTAAATTTTTTTATAAATTTTTTTGAAATTTAAAAATTTTTTGAAAATTTTTTAATATTTTTAAAAATTTTTTTTAAAATTTTTATTTAATTTTTAAAATTTTTTTATAATTTTTTTTTAAATTTAAAATTTTTTTTAAATTTTGTTAAAATTTTTTTGAAAATTTTTTTAAATTTTTTAAAAATTTTTTTATATTTTTTATTTAATTTTTTTTAAATTTGTATTTAATTTTTTAATTTTTTTTTATAAATTTTTTAAAATTTAAATTTTTTTTGATAATTTTATAAAATTTTTTTTTTAATTTTTTTATATTTTTTAATTTTTTTTAATTTTTATTTAATTTTTAAAATTTTTTTGAAATTTAAAATTTTTTTTTTTAATTTTTTACAAATTTTTTTTTAATTTTTTTATATTTTTTTATTTTAAAAAAAATTTCTTTATTTTTATTTTTTTTAATTTTAACAAAAATTTTATATATTTTTGTTTTAAATTATTATTTTTTTTTATTTTTAATTGTTTATTTTTTTTAATTTCTTTTATTTTTCTTTTAAATTTTTGTATATTTTTTTTTATTTTAATTTTTTTTTAAATTTTAAAATTTTTTTACTTTGATTTTTTTTTATTTTTTTTGAAAATTTGTTTTAATTTTTTGAAAATTTGTTTTAATTTTTTAAAATTTTTTGAAAATTTTTTAAATTTTTTGAAAATTTTTTAAAATTTTTTTTTAATTTTTTCATATTTTTATTTAATTTTTTTTAAAATTTTTATTTAATTTTTAAATTTTTTTATAAATTTTTTTGAAATTTAAAAATTTTTTGAAAATTTTTTAAAATTTTTTTGAAAATTTTTTTAAATTTTTTGAAAATTTTTTTAAATTTTTTTTTTAATTTTTTTATATTTTTTATTTAATTTTTTTAAAATTTATTTAATTTTTTAAATTTTTTTATAAACTTTTTTGAAATTTAAAAATTTTTTGAAAATTTTTTAATATTTTAAAAAATTTTTTTAAAATTTTTATTTAATTTTTAAAATTTTTTTATAATTTTTTTTTAAATTTAAAATTTTTTTTAAATTTTGTTAAAATTTTTTTGAAAATTTTTTTAAATTTTTTAAAATTTTTTTTATATTTTTTATTTATTTTTTTTTAAATTTGTATTTAATTTTTTAATTTTTTTTATAAATTTTTTAAAATTTAAATTTTTTTTGATAATTTTATAAAATTTTTTTTTTAATTTTTTTATATTTTTTAATTTTTTTTTAATTTTTATTTAATTTTTAAAAATTTTTTGAAATTTAAAATTTTTTTTTTAATTTTTTACAAATTTTTTTTTAATTTTTTTACATTTTTTTATTTTAAAAAAAATTTCTTTATTTTTTATTTTTTTTAATTTTAACAAAAATTTTATATATTTTTGTTTTAAATTATTATTTTTTTTTATTTTTAATTGTTTATTTTTTTTAATTTCTTTTATTTTTCTTTTAAATTTTTGTATATTTTTTTTTATTTTAATTTTTTTTTAAATTTTAAAATTATTTTACTTTGATTTTTTTTTATTTTTTTTGAAAATTTGTTTTAATTTTTTGAAAATTTGTTTTAATTTTTTAAAATTTTTTGAAAATTTTTTAAAATTTTTTTAAATTTTTTGAAAATTTTTTAAGATTTTTTAAATTTTTTGAAAATGTTTTAAAATTTTTTTTTAATTTTTTCATATTTTTATTTAATTTTTTTAAAATTTTTATTTAATTTTTTAAATTTTTTTATAAATTTTTTTGAAATTTAAAAATTTTTTGAAAATTTTTTAAAATTTTTTTGAAAATTTTTTTAAATTTTTTGAAAATTTTTTTAAATTTTTTTTTTAATTTTTTTATATTTTTTATTTAATTTTTTTAAAATTTATTTAATTTTTAAATTTTTTTATAAATTTTTTTGAAATTTAAAAATTTTTCGAAAATTTTTTAATATTTTTAAAATTTTTTTAAAATTTTTATTTAATTTTTAAAATTTTTTTATAATTTTTTTTTAAATTTAAAATTTTTTTTAAATTTTGTTAAAATTTTTTTGAAAATTTTTTTAAATTTTTTAAAAATTTTTTTTATATTTTTTATTTAATTTTTTTTAAATTTGTATTTAATTTTTTAATTTTTTTATAAATTTTTTAAAATTTAAATTTTTTTTGATAATTTTATAAAATTTTTTTTTTAATTTTTTATATTTTTTAATTTTTTTTTAATTTTTATTTAATTTTTAAAATTTTTTTGAAATTTAAAATTTTTTTTTTAATTTTTACAAATTTTTTTTTAATTTTTTTATATTTTTTTATTTTAAAAAAAAATTTCTTTATTTTTTATTTTTTTTTAATTTTAACAAAAATTTTATATATTTTTGTTTTAAATTATTATTTTTTTTTATTTTTAATTGTTTATTTTTTTTAATTTCTTTTATTTTTCTTTTAAATTTTTGTATATTTTTTTTTATTTTAATTTTTTTTTAAATTTTAAAATTTTTTTACTTTGATTTTTTTTTATTTTTTTTGAAAATTTGTTTTAATTTTTTGAAAATTTGTTTTAATTTTTTAAAATTTTTTGAAAATTTTTTAAAATTTTTTTAAATTTTTTGAAAATTTTTTAAGATTTTTTTAAATTTTTTGAAAATTTTTTAAAATTTTTTTTTAATTTTTTCATATTTTTATTTAATTTTTTTAAAATTTTTATTTAATTTTTTAAATTTTTTTATAAATTTTTTTGAAATTTAAAAATTTTTTGAAAATTTTTTAAAATTTTTTTGAAAATTTTTTTTAAATTTTTTGAAAATTTTTTTAAATTTTTTTTTAATTTTTTTATATTTTTTATTTAATTTTTTTAAAATTTATTTAATTTTTTAAATTTTTTTATAAATTTTTTTGAAATTTAAAAATTTTTGAAAATTTTTTAATATTTTTAAAAAATTTTTTAAAATTTTTATTTAATTTTTAAAATTTTTTATAATTTTTTTTTTAAATTTAAAATTTTTTTTAAATTTTGTTAAAATTTTTTTGAAAATTTTTTTAAATTTTTAAAAATTTTTTTTTATATTTTTTATTTAATTTTTTTAAATTTGTATTTAATTTTTTAATTTTTTTTTATAAATTTTTTAAAATTTAAATTTTTTTTGATAATTTTATAAATTTTTTTTTTAATTTTTTTATATTTTTAATTTTTATTTAATTTTTAAAATTTTTTTGAAATTTAAAATTTTTTTTTTAATTTTTTACAAATTTTTTTTTAATTTTTTTATATTTTTTTATTTTAAAAAAAATTTCTTTATTTTTTATTTTTTTTAATTTTAACAAAATTTTATATATTTTTGTTTTAAATTATTATTTTTTTTTATTTTTAATTGTTTATTTTTTTTAATTTCTTTTATTTTTCTTTTAAATTTTTGTATATTTTTTTTTATTTTAATTTTTTTTTAAATTTTAAAATTTTTTTACTTTGATTTTTTTTTATTTTTTTTTGAAAATTTGTTTTAATTTTTTGAAAATTTGTTTTAATTTTTTGAAAATTTGTTTTAATTTTTTAAATTTTTTGAAAATTTTTTAAATTTTTTTAAAAATTTTTTAAAATTTTTTTAAGATTTTTTTAAATTTTTTGGAAAATTTTTTAAAATTTTTTTTTAATTTTTTCATATTTTTATTTAATTTTTTTTAAATTTTATTTAATTTTTTAAATTTTTTTATAAATTTTTTTGAAATTTAAAAATTTTTTGAAAATTTTTTAAAATTTTTTTGAAAATTTTTTTAAATTTTTTGAAAATTTAAAAAAAATTTTTTTTTAATTTTTTTATATTTTTTATTTAATTTTTTTAAAATTTATTTAATTTTTTAAATTTTTTTATAAATTTTTTTGAAATTTAAAAAATTTTTGAAAATTTTTTAATATTTTTAAAAAATTTTTTAAAATTTTTATTTAATTTTTAAATTTTTTTATAATTTTTTTTTAAATTTAAAATTTTTTTTAAATTTTTTGAAAATTTATTTGAAAATTTTTTTAAATTTTTTTTTATATTTTTTATTTAATTTTTTTTAAATTTGTATTTAATTTTTTAATTTTTTTTTATAAATTTTTTAAAATTTAAATTTTTTTGATAATTTTATAAAATTTTTTTTTAATTTTTTTATATTTTTTAATTTTTTTTTAATTTTTATTTAATTTTTAAAATTTTTTTGAAATTTAAAATTTTTTTTTTAATTTTTTACAAATTTTTTTAAAATTTTTTTATATTTTTTTATTTTAAAAAAAATTTCTTTATTTTTTATTTTTTTTAATTTTAACAAAAATTTTATATATTTTTGTTTTAAATTATTATTTTTTTTATTTTTAATTGTTTATTTTTTTTAATTTCTTTTATTTTTCTTTTAAAATTTTGTATATTTTTTTTTATTTTAATTTTTTTTTAAATTTTAAAATTTTTTTACTTTGATTTTTTTTTATTTTTTTTGAAAATTTGTTTTAATTTTTTGAAAATTTGTTTTAATTTTTTAAAAGTTTTTTGAAAATTTTTTAAATTTTTTTAAAAATTTTTTAAAAATTTTTTTAAAAAAATTAAAAAATTTTTTTTTTAAAAAATTGTTTTAATTTTTTAACAATTTTTTAAATTTCTTTTTAATTTTTATTTTTCTTTTATTTTACTTTTTTAATTTTTTTATATTTTTAATTTTTTGTTAAATTTTCTTATTTTTTTAAATTTTTTAAATTTTTTAAAATTTTTTTTTAATTTTTAACAATTTTTATTTTTTTTTAAATTTTTATTTTTCTTTTATTTTATTTTTTTAATTTTTTTAAAAAAAAAATCGAAAATTTTTAAAAAAAAATTTGAAAATTTTTAAAAATTTTTTTAAATTTTTTGAAAATTTTTTAAGATTTTTTAAATTTTTTGAAAATTTTTTAAATTTTTTTTTTAATTTTTTCATATTTTTATTGAATTTTTTTAAAATTTTTATTTAATTTTTTAAATTTTTTTATAAATTTTTTTGAAATTTAAAAATTTTTTGAAAATTTTTTAATATTTTTTAAAATTTTTTTAAAATTTTTTTAAATTTTTTGAAAATTTTTTTAAATTTTTTTTTAATTTTTTTATATTTTTTATTTAATTTTTTAAAATTTATTTAATTTTTTAAATTTTTTTATAAATTTTTTTGAAATTTAAAAATTTTTTGAAAATTTTTTAATATTTTTAAAAAATTTTTTAAAATTTTTATTTAATTTTTAAAATTTTTTTATAATTTTTTTTTTAAATTTAAAATTTTTTTTAAATTTTTTTAAAATTTTTTTTTAAATTTTTTTAAAATTTTTTTTTAAATTTTTTGAAAATTTTTTTAAATTTTTTTTTTAATTTTTTTATATTTTTTATTTAATTTTTTTAAAATTTATTTAATTTTTTAAATTTTTTTATAAATTTTTTTGAAATTTAAAAATTTTTTGAAAATTTTTTAATATTTTTAAAAAATTTTTTAAAATTTTTATTTAATTTTTAAAATTTTTTTTATAATTTTTTATTTAAATTTAAAATTTTTTTTAAATTTTTTTAAAATTTTTTTGAAAATTTTTTTAAATTTTTTAAAATTTTTTTTTATATTTTTTATTTAATTTTTTTTAAATTTGTATTTAATTTTTTAAATTTTTTTTATAAATTTTTTAAAATTTAAATTTTTTTTGATAATTTTATAAATTTTTTTTTTTAATTTTTTTATATTTTTTAATTTTTTTTTAATTTTTATTTAATTTTTAAAATTTTTTTGAAATTTAAAATTTTTTTGAAATTTAAAATTTTTTTTTTTAATTTTTTACAATTTTTTTAAAAAATTTTTTATATTTTTTTATTTTAAAAAAAATTTCTTTATTTTTTATTTTTTTAATTTTAACAAAAATTTTATTTATTTTTGTTTTAAATTATTATTTTTTTTATTTTTAATTGTTTATTTTTTTTAATTTCTTTTATTTTTCTTTTAAATTTTTGTATATTTTTTTTTATTTTAATTTTTTTTTAAATTTTAAAATTTTTTTACTTTGATTTTTTTTATTTTTTTTGAAAATTTGTTTTAATTTTTTGAAAATTTGTTTTAATTTTTTTTGAAAATTTTTAAAATTTTTTTAAAAATTTTTTAAAAATTTTTTTAAAAAAATTAAAAAATTTTTTTTTTTTAAAATTGTTTTAATTTTTTAACAATTTTTTAAATTTCTTTTTAATTTTTATTTAATTTTTTTTATTTTTTTAATTTTTTTAAAAAAAAATTCGAAAATTTTTAAAAAAAAATTTGAAAATTTTTAAAATTTTTTTTAAATTTTTTGAAAATTTTTTAAGATTTTTTTAAATTTTTTGAAAATTTTTTAAATTTTTTTTTTAATTTTTTCATATTTTTATTTAATTTTTTTTAAATTTTTATTTAATTTTTTAAATTTTTTTTATAAATTTTTTTGAAATTTAAAAATTTTTTGAAAATTTTTTAATATTTTTTAAAATTTTTTTAAAATTTTTATTTAATTTTTTAAATTCTTTTATAAATTTTTTTTTAAATTTAAAAATTTTTTAAAATTTTTTTTTCAATTTTTAAAAAAAAAAATTTATTTAATTTTTTAAAATTTAAAATTTTTTTAATTTTTTTTTTATAATTTTATTTAACTTTTTTTATTTTTTTTAAATTTTAAAATTTTTTTGAAAATTTTTTAAAAATTTTTGAAAATATTTTTTTTAATTCTTTAAATTTTTTTTAAAATTTTTATTTAATTTTTTATTTTTTTAATCTTTTTAAAAAAAATTGAAATTTTTTAAAAAAAATTTGAAAATTTTTTAAAATTTTTTTGAAATTTTTTTTAAATTTTTTGAAAATTTTTTAAAATTTTTTTTTTAATTTTTTTATATTTTTTATTTAATTTTTTTAAAATTTTTATTTAATTTTTAAAATTTGTTTATAATTTTTTTTTAATTTAAAATTATTTTTTAATTTTTTTTTAATTTTTTACAAAAATTTTTTTAATTTCGTTTATATTTTTAAAATTTAAAAAAAAAATTTTTTAAATCTAAATTTTTTTAAATTTTCTTTACTTTAATTTTTTTTTAAATTTAAAAAAAATTAATTTTTTTAAAATTATTTCTTTTTATTTCAAAAAACGTTTTTTTTTAATTTTTTAAATTTTTATTTTTCTTTTATTTTACTTTTTTAATTTTTTTAAATTTTAAATGTTTTTTTTTAATTTTCTTATAATTTTTTTATTTTTTTAAATTTTTTAATTTTTAAAAATTTTTTTTGAAATTTTTATTTAATTTTTTTAAATTTTTAAAATTTTTAAAATTTTTAAAATTTTTTTTTTAAATTTTTTAATTTTTTTTTCAATTTTTTAAAAAAAATTTTATTTAATTTTTTTTTCAATTTTTTAAAAAAAATTTTATTTAATTTTTTAAAATTAAAAAAAAATTTTTAAATTTTTTTTATATTTTTATTTAACTTTTTTTATTTTTTATATTTTTTTTAATTTTTTTTTAAATTTTTTTAAAATTTTTGGAAAATATTTTTTTTAATTCTTTAAATTTTTTTTAAATTTTTATTTAATTTTTTTTATTTTTTTAATTTTTTTAAAAAAAAATTCGAAAATTTTTTAAAAAAAATTTGAAAATTTTTTAAATTTTTTTTAAATTTTTTGAAAATTTTTTAAGTTTTTTTTAAATTTTTTGAAAATTTTTTAAATTTTTTTTTTAATTTTTTCATATTTTTATTTAATTTTTTTTAAATTTTTATTTAATTTTTTAAATTTTTTTATAAATTTTTTTGAAATTTAAAAATTTTTTGAAAATTTTTTAATATTTTTTAAAATTTTTTTAAAATTTTTATTTAATTTTTTAATTCCTTTTATAAATTTTTTTTTAAATTTAAAAATTTTTTAAAATTTTTTTTTAAATTTTTTAAAAAAAAAATTTATTTAATTTTTTAAAATTTAAAAATTTTTTTAAATTTTTTTTTTTAATTTTTTAAAATTTTTTTGAAAATTTTTTAAAATTTTTTGAAAATATTTTTTTTATATTTTTTATTTAATTTTTTTTAAATTTGTATTTAATTTTTTAATTTTTTTTTATAAATTTTTTAAAATTTAAATTTTTTTTGATAATTTTATAAAATTTTTTTTTAAATTTTTTTATATTTTTTAATTTTTTTTTAATTTTTATTTAATTTTTAAAATTTTTTTGAAATTTAAAATTTTTTTTTTAATTTTTTACAAATTTTTTTTTAATTTTTTTATATTTTTTTATTTTAAAAAAAATTTCTTTATTTTTTATTTTTTTTAATTTTAACAAAAATTTTATATATTTTTGTTTTAAATTATTATTTTTTTTTATTTTTAATTGTTTATTTTTTTTAATTTCTTTTATTTTTCTTTTAAATTTTTGTATATTTTTTTTTATTTTAATTTTTTTTTAAATTTTAAAATTTTTTTACTTTGATTTTTTTTTATTTTTTTTGAAAATTTGTTTTAATTTTTTGAAAATTTGTTTTAATTTTTTAAAATTTTTTTGAAAATTTTTTAAATTTTTTTAAAAATTTTTTAAAATTTTTTTTAAAAAAATTTTAAAATTTTTTAACAATTTTTTAAATTTCTTTTTAATTTTTATTTTTCTTTTATTTTACTTTTTTAATTTTTTAAATTTTAATTTTTTTTTAATATTCTTATAATTTTTTTTTTAAATTTTTTAAATTTTTAAATTTTTTTTTTAAATTTTTAAAATTTTTTTCAATTTTTTTAAAAAATTTTTATTTAATTTTTTAAAATTAAAAATTTTTTATTTAATTTTTTAAAATTAAAAAATTTAAAAAATTTTTTTTTTATATTTAATTTTTTTTTCAATTTTTAAAAAAAAATTTATATTTTTTTCAAATTACTTAAAATTTTTAAAATTTTTTTAAAATTTTTATTTAATTTTTTAAATTTTTTTATAAATTTTTTTTTAAATTTTAAAATTTTTTTACTTTGATTTTTTTTTATTTTTTTTGAAAATTTGTTTTAATTTTTTGAAAATTTGTTTTAATTTTTTAAAATTTTTTTGAAAATTTTTTAAATTTTTTTAAAAATTTTTTAAAATTTTTTTTAAAAAAATTTATAAATTTTTTTTTAAAAAAATTGTTTTAATTTTTTAACAATTTTTTAAATTCCTTTTTAATTTTTATTTTTCTTTTATTTTACTTTTTTAATTTTCTTATAATTTTTTTTTAAAAATTTTAAAATTTTTAAAAATTTTTTTAAAAAATTGTTTTAGTTTTTTAACAATTTTGTAATTTTTTAAAAATTTTTATTTAACTTTTTTTATTTTTTTTTAATTTTTTAAAAAAAAAATTTGAAATTTTAAACAAATTTTTTTGAAAATATTTTCTTTAATTTTTTAATTTTTTTTAAATTGTTATTTAATTTTTTAAATTTTTTTATAAATTTTTTTTAAATTTAAAATTTTTTTGATAATTTTTTAAATTTTTTTATATTTTTTAATTTTTTTTAATTTTTATTTAGATTTTAAAATTTTTTTGAAATTTAAATTTTTTTTTTATTTTTTTTTTAATTTTATACAATTTTTTTTAATTTTTTTATTTTTTTTATTTTAAAAAAAATTTCTTTATTTTTTATTTTTTTTAATTTCTTTTATTTTTCTTTTAAATTTTTGTATATTTTTTTTTATTTTAAATTTTTTTTTAAATTTTAAAATTTTTTTACTTTGATTTTTTTTATTTTTTTTGAAAATTTGTTTTAATTTTTTAAAATTTTTTTGAAAATTTTTTTAATTTTTTTAAAAATTTTTAAAAATTTTTTTTAAAAAATTTTTAAAATTTTTTAACAATTTTTTAAATTTCTTTTTAATTTTTATTTTTCTTTTATTTTACTTTTTTAATTTTTTAAATTTTAAATTTTTTTTAATATTCTTATAATTTTTTTTTTAAATTTTTTAAATTTTTAAAATTTTTTTTTTAAATTTTTAAAATTTTTTTCAATTTTTTTAAAAAATTTTTATTTAATTTTTTAAAATTAAAAAATTTTTATTTAATTTTTTAAAATTAAAAAATTTAAAAAATTTTTTTTTTATATTTAATTTTTTTTTCAATTTTAAAAAAAAAATTTATATTTTTTTCAAATTACTTAAAATTTTTAAAATTTTTTAAAAAATTTTTTAAAAAATTTTTCTTAAAAAAATTGTTTTAATTATTTAACAATTTTTAAAAAATTTTTTTTTAATTTTTATTTTTCTTTTATTTTACTTTTTTAATTTTTTTAAATTTTAAATTTTTTGTTAAACTTTCTTATTTTTTTTAAATTTTTTAAATTTTTTAAAAAATTTTTTTTAATTTTTAACAATTTTTAAATTTTTTTTAAATTTGTATTTTTCTTTTATTTTACTTTTTTAATTTTTTTAAATTTTAAATGTTTTTTTTTAATTTTCTTATAATTTTTTTTTTTTTAAATTTTTTAATTTTTTTTAAATTTTTTGAAATTTTTATTTAATTTTAAAAAATTTTTTAATTTTTTTAAATTTTTTTTAAAATTTTTTAAATTTTTTTAAAAGTTTAAATTTTTTTTTCAAATTATTTGAAATTTTTTTAATTTATTTATTTTATTTTTTTTTTAAATTTTTTAAATTTTTTAAATTTTTTTTTAAATTTTTAAAATTTTTTTTTAAATTTTTAAAATTTTTTTCAATTTTTTTAAAAAATTTTTATTTAATTTTTTAAAATTAAAAAATTTAAAAAAAAAATTTTTTATATTTAATTTTTTTTTCAATTTTTTAAAAAAAAATTAAATTTTTTCAAATTACTTAAAATTTTTTAAATTTTTTAAAAATTTTTTTAAAAATTTTTTCTAAAAAAATTGTTTTAATTATTTAACAATTTATAAAATTTTTTTTTTAATTTTTATTTTTCTTTTATTTTACTTTTTTAATTTTTTTAAATTTTAAATTTTTTTTTAATTTTCTTATTTTTTTTTAAATTTTTAAAATTTTTTAAATTTTTTTTTTGAATTTTTAACAATTTTTTAAATTTTTTTTTAAATTTGTATTTTTCTTTTATTTTACTTTTTAATTTTTTTAAATTTTAAAAGTTTTTTTTTAATTTTCTTATAATTTTTTAAAATTTTTAAAATTTTTTTAAAAGTTAAAATTTTTTTCAAATTATTTGAAATTTTTTTAATTTATTTTTTTTATTTTTATTTTTAAATTTTTTAAAATTTTTTTTTACAAAATTGTTTTAATTTTTAACAATTTTGTAATTTTTTAAAAAATTTTATTTAACTTTTTTTATTTTTTTTAATTTTTAAAAAAAAATTTGAAATTTTTTAAAATTTTTTTGAAAATATTTTTTTTAAATTTTTATTTAATTTTTTTTATTTTTTTTTATTTTTTAAAAAAAAATTTGAAATTTTTTAAAAATTTTTTTGAAATTTTTTTTAAATTTTTTGAAAATTTTTTTAATTTTTTTTCAATTTTTTTATATTTTTTATTTAATTTTATTTAAATTTTTATTTAATTTTTTAAATTTTTTTATTAATTTTTTTAATTTAAAAATTTTTTGAATTTTTTTTAATATTTTTTAAATTTTTTTAAAATTTTTATTTATTTATTTTAAATTTTTAAAATTATTTTTTAAAAAATTGTTTTAATTTTTTAACAATTTTGTAATTTTTTTAAATTTTTATTTTTCTTTTATTTTACTTTTTTAATTTTTTTAAAGTTTAAATTTTTTTTTAAATTTTTTAAATTTTTTAAAATTTTTTTTTGAATTTTTAACAATTTTTAATTTTTTTTTTAAATTTTTATTTTTCTTTTATTTTACTTTTTAATTTTTTTAAATTTTAAATGTTTTTTTTTAATTTTCTTATAATTTTTTATTTTTTTAAATTTTTTAATTTTTTTTAAATTTTTTAAAATTTTTATTTAATTTTTTTAAATCTTTTAAATTTTTTTAAATCTTTTAAATTTTTAAAAATTTTTTTAAAAATTTTTTAATTTTTTTTCAATTTTTTAAAAAAAATTTTATTTAATTTTTTAAAATTTAAAATTTTTTTAAAATTTTTTTTATATTTTTATTTAACTTGTTTATTTTTTTAATTTTTTAAAATTTTTTTGAAAATTTTTGAAAATTTTTTGAAAATATTTTTTTTAATTCTTTAAATTTTTTTTTAAATTTTTATTTAATTTTTTTTATTTTTTTAATTTTTTTAAAAAAAAATTTGAAAATTTTTAAAAAAAAATTTGAAAATTTTTTAAAATTTTTTTGAAAATTTTTTTAAATTTTTTGAAAATTTTTTAAAATTTTTTTTTAATTCAAAAATTTTTTGAAAATTTTTTAATATTTTTTAAAATTTTTTTAAAATTTTTATTTAATTTTTTAAATTTTTTTATAAATTTTTTTTTAAATTTGAAAATTTTTTAAAATTTTTTTAAAATTTTTTTTATAAATTTTTTTTTAATTCATTTTTTTTTCGATAATTTTATAAAAATTTTTTTAATTTTTTTATATTTTTTAATTTTTTTTAATTTTTATTTAATTTTTAAAATTTTTTTGAAATTTAAAATTTTTTTTTAATTTTTTACAAATTTTTTTTTAATTTTTTTATATTTTTTTATTTTAAAGAAAATTTCTTTATTTTTTATTTTTTTTAATTTTAACAAAAATTTTATTTATTTTTGTTTTAAATTATTATTTTTTTTTATTTTTAATTGTTTATTTTTTTTAATTTCTTTCATTTTTCTTTTAAATTTTTGTATATTTTTTTTTATTTTAAATTTTTTTTTATATTTTAAAAATTTTTTACTTTGATTTTTTTTATTTTTTTTAAAAAAAATTTAAAAATTTTTAAAATTTTTTTGAAAATTTGTAAATTTTTTTATATTTTTTAAAAAATTTGTTTTAATATGTTACGAGCCGGGGCTGCGGCAACGCGAGAGGCCGGCGAGAAGGGTATTTCCCAAGGAATATGGTTAACGAATTTGTTAGTAAGGTGCGCGGACGAACCTGATGCGAAATCAGGGAGCCTCTAGGAATGGAGTCATGCGCGGACGAACCTGATTTGAAATCAGGGAGCCGCAGGAGGGTGAAACGTCGTGAACGAACCCGATGCGAAATCGGGGTGTCACTAGGATGATGTTCACAGACGAACTCGACGCGAAGTCGAGGAGCTGTTAGGAGGTTGGATTATTCACAGACGAACCTGGTGCGAAACCAGGGAGCTGTTCGGAGGTTGGTAGACTTACAGACGAACCTGGTGCGAAACCAGGGAGCTGTAGGATACGGACGAACCTGATGCGAAATCAGGGAGCCGTAGGAGGGTTAAACGTGGACGAACCCGATGCGAAATCGGGGAGCCACTAGGTTGGTAAAATTCCTTTATTTGGATGAAAGGTTGCAAACTAACCTGATGCTAGATCAGGGAGTCGCGGGAAATGTTATTAATGCCTCGTAACTCTTAATTTTTATTTGATACAACTCGAGCGGTAAAGTTGTATCAGTGGGTGAGCGCTACTAAGTTTATAAGGATCGCTGGGTAAAAGATGGGTTTTAACGAATCAACTCGATTTAGAAGTGAACACCATTCGTGTATTCAAGATTAGTTGGTACAAATGTGAATGTCGCGGGAAAATAGTGTAATAAATGTGTGAAAATTACCACTAATTTGCTCGGTGTTGACGTACTGGCGATGCGGGGCGTACGAGCGGCTATAACAAAGTGCCCAATAGAATGTAAACCGAACTCGCGGATTCTATGGGGTCAACTATGATTCCGACAGAGACTTTAGCTCGATCTTACTGAATTCAACCGACTCGGTACGAGCGTGACACAACGTTACTCTACGCGTAACTGTACTGCTTTTAACCGCAGAGGGTAGAAACCAAAGGGTTTATATAGTCCCAAAAATGAGTGGGGATGCATTTGAAATTTCCATATAAGGAAATTCTTCGGGGTCGTCGTCGTGTCACTCCCGTTCCCATGGTCGTGATCCAGATGGTCGAGATCATGACCCCCCTTAGTGGTATGCGATAAGCAAAAGGATTTTTAGGGCGTTTTCCCTTCGTAGACGCGAGCTCGAAAAGTGGTTGAGAGCGGCGTATGGGGAAAAATCCACATACGTAACATCTCCCCCCGTAGACAAAACATCGCGATTCTCGCGATGCTTTTCAAAAGATGGAAAAACGCCCCACAAATCCTTTTGTAAACAAGAGTGTGAGAAAGAATTGTCGGGTGTAGTGTAATGTAATGTGTACTTATCGCTAGGTGTTGCGGGGTGTAAAAGTTTAGTCGTCGCTGGGTATCACGTAGCCCAGCTCCAGCCAGTGGTCAACGACGTCTAGTGAAGGTTGTCCGGGTAGCCGGTCGAGCGTCAGCGTGGCCGTGAAGCCGTCCAGTGTTGACTGTATGTTGGCGAGGAGGCCCTTCCTTCTCGCCATTACCATCTCTGCGATCCGCGTCGTCCTCTGGAGCGGTCGGCGGGAACGTAACTTAACGCCCCTCAGACGGATCCTCACTGTCTGCGTTTTTTCGTGACGATCTGTTCGCCTGGTGTCCAATTACGAATGTTGTCGTCGGTTATTTCCCGGAGCACCAACCAGTCCGGGATGCAGCGATGGGGTTTAATGTCGGTTTTTTGGACGCCCACCGACTTGACACTGGTCTTCCGAGTCAAAGAGCTTCGTAATAATTTTTCGAACGAATTTTTGCTTTGTTTAGGTTATCGGAAGCTATATTACGAATATTAGTCATGTGTGTTATTAATTCTATTAAGTAGTCTCCAAACGACTTTAATTTTTCGCCAGTTGGGAAAGAACTTGGTTCTCGAGCTGGTTTTCCAAAGATTAATTCGTATGGGGTGAAATTCGTTGCTTCGTGAACGGATGTGTTATAAGAGAACATTGCAAACGGTATTAGTAAATCCAGTTTTTTTTAAATTTTTTAAATTTTTTTTTAAATTTTTAACAATTTTTAAATTTTTTTTTAAATTTTTATTTTTCTTTTATTTTACTT
Organism: Andrena cerasifolii; assembly: GCF_050908995.1. Lineage (NCBI taxonomy): Eukaryota > Metazoa > Arthropoda > Insecta > Hymenoptera > Andrenidae > Andrena > Andrena cerasifolii. The sequence goes on from NW_027485725.1 coordinate 20,253, forward strand.
TTTTAATTTTTTTAAATTTTAAATGTTTTTTTTTAATTTTCTTATAATTTTTTAATTTTTTAAAAATTTTTTTGAAATTTTTATTTAATTTTTTAAAATTTTTAAAATTTAAAAATTTTTTTTTTTTAAATTTTTTAATTTTTTTTTCAATTTTTTTAAAAAAATTTTATTTAATTTTTTAAAATTTAAAAAAATTTTTAAAATTTTTTTATATTTTTATTTAACTTTTTTTATTTTTTTTATTTTTTTAAATTTTTTGAAAATTTTTTTAAATTTTTTGAAAATATTTTTTTTAATTCTTTAAATTTTTTTAAAAATTTTTATTTATTTTTTTTATTTTTTTAATTTTTTTAAAAAAAAATTTGAAAATTTTTAAAAAAAAATTTGAAAATTTTTAAAAAAAAATTTGAAAATTTTTTAAAATTTTTTTGAAATTTTTTTTAAATTTTTTGAAAATTTTTTAAATTTTTTTTAAATTTTTTGAAAATTTTTTAAATTTTTTGAAAATTTTTTAAATTTTTTGAAAATTTTTTGAAAATTTTTTAAAATTTTTTTTTTAATTTTTTCATATTTTTTATTTAATTTTTTTTAAATTTTTATTTAATTTTTTAAATTTTTTTATAAATTTTTTTGAAATTTAAAAATTTTTTGAAAATTTTTTAATATTTTTGAAAATTTTTGAAAATTTTTTATTTAATTTTTTAAATTTTTTTATAAATTTTTTTTATATTTAAAATTTTTTTGAAATTTTTTTAAAATTTTTTTGAAAATTTTTTGAAATTTTTTTTAAAATTTTTTTATATTTTTATTTAATTTTTTCAAAATTTGTATTTAATTTTTTAATTTTTTTTATAAATTTTTTTTAAATTTAAAATTTTTTTGATAATTTTTTAAAATTTTTTTTTTAATTTTTTTATATTTTATAATTTTTTTTAATTTTTATTTAATTTTAAAATTTTTTTGAAATATAAAATTTTTTATATTTTTTTTTAATTTTTTACAAATTTTTTTTAATTTTTTTATATTTTTTTATTTTAAAAAAATTTCTTCATTTTTTATTTTTTTTAATTTTTAATTGTTTAATTTTTTTAATTCTTTATTTTTCTTTTAAATTTTTGTATATTTTTTTTTATTTTAAATTTTTTTTAAATTTTAAAATTTTTTACTTTGATTTTTTTTTATTTTTTTTTGAAAATTTGTTTTAATTTTTTAAAATTTTTTTTTCAAATTATTTGAAATTTTTTAATTTATTTTTTTATTTATTTTTTAAATTTTTAAAAATTTTTTTAAAAAATTGTTTTAATTTTTTAACAATTTTGTAATTTTTTTAAATTTTTATTTGTCTTTTATTTTACTTTTTTAATTTTTTTTAAAATTTAAATTTTTAAATTTTCTTATTTTTTTTTAAATTTTTTAAATTTTTTAAAAATTTTTTTTTTATTTTTAACAATTTTTAAATTTTTTTTTAAATTTGTATTTTCTTTTATTTTACTTTTTTAATTTTTTTAAATTTTAAATGTTTTTTTTTAATTTTCTTATAATTTTTTTATTTTTTTTAAATTTTTTAATTTTTTAAAATTTTTTTAAATTTTTTGAAATTTTTTAAAAATTTTTTTTAATTTTTTTATATTTTTTATTTAATTTTTTTAAAATTTTTATTTAATTTTTTATTAATTTTTTTTAAATTCAAAAACTTTTGAAATTTTTTTTAAAATTTTTTTGAAAATTTTTTAAAATTTTTTTTTTAATTTTTTTATATTTTTTATTTAATTTTTTTTAAATTTGTATTTAATTTTTTAATTTTTTTTATAAATTTTTTTTAAATTTAAAATTTTTTTGATAATTTTTTAAATTTTTTTTTAAATTTTTTTATATTTTTTATTTTTTTTTAATTTTTATTTAATTTTAAAATTTTTTTTGAAATTTAAAATTTTTTTTATTTTTTTTTAATTTTTTACAAATTTTTTTTTAATTTTTTTATATTTTTTTATTTTAAAAAAAATTTCTTTATTTTTTATTTTTTTTTAATTTTTAATTGTTTAATTTTTTTAATTTCTTTTATTTTTCTTTTAAATTTTTGTATATTTTTTTTATTTTAATTTTTTTTTTAAATTTTAAATTTTTTTTACTTTGATTTTTTTTATTTTTTTTGAAAATTTGTTTTAATTTCTTAAAATTTTTTTGAAAATTTTTTAAATTTTTTTAAAAATTTTTTGAAATTTTTTTTAAAAAAATTGTTTTAATTTTTTAACAATTTTTTTAATTTCTTTTTAATTTTTATTTTTCTTTTATTTCACTTTTTTAATTTTTTAAATTTTAAATTTTTTTTAATTTTCTTATAATTTTTTTTTTAAATTTTTTAATTTTTTTTGATAATTTTATAAAAAAATTTTTTAAATTTTTTTATATTTTTTAATTTTTTTTAATTTTTATTTAATTTTTAAAATTTTTTTGAAATTTAAAAATTTTTTTTTTTAATTTTTTACAATTTTTTTTTTAATTTTTTTATATTTTTTTATTTTAAAAAAAATTTCTTTACTTTTTATTTTTTTTAATTTTAACAAAAATTTTATTTATTTTTGTTTTAAATTATTATTTTTTTTTATTTTTAATTGTTTATTTTTTTAATTTCTTTTATTTTTCTTTTAAATTTTTGTATATTTTTTTTATTTTAATTTTTTTTTATATTTTAAAATTTTTTACTTTGATTTTTTTTATTTTTTTTAAATTTTGAAAATTTGTAAATTTTTTTATATTTTTTAAAAAATTTGTTTTAATATTTCAACAATTTTTAAATTTTTTAAAAAATTTTATTATTCTTTTATTTCACTTTTTTAATTTTTTTAAATTTTGAATGTTTTTTTTAATTTTCTAATAATTTTTTTATTTTTTTTAACTTTTTTAATTTTTTACAAATTTTTTTTTAATTTTTTTATATTTTTTTATTTTAAAAAAATTCCTTTATTTTTTATTTTTTTTAATTTTAACAAAAATTTTATTTATTTTTGTTTTAAATTATTATTTTTTTTAATTTTTAATTGTTTATTTTTTTTAATTTCTTTTATTTTTCTTTTAAATTTTTGAATATTTTTTTTTATTTTAAATTTTTTTATATTTTAAAATTTTTTTACTTTGATTTTTTTATTTTTTTAAAAAAAAATTTAAAAATTTTTTAAAATTTTTTTGAAAATTTGTAAATTTTTTTTAAATTTTTTTATATTTTTTAAAAAATTTGTTTTAATTTTTCAACAATTTTAAAATTTTTTAAAATTTTTATTAATCTTTTATTTTACTTTTTTAATTTTTTTAAATTTAAATGTTTTTTTTAAATTTTCTTATAATTTTTTTATTTTTTTTAACTCTTTTAATTTTTTTTAATTTTTTAAAATTTTTTTGAAAATTTTTAAAAATTTTTTGAAAATTTTTTAAAATTTTTTTTTAATTTTTTTTATATTTTTTATTTAATTTTTTTTATATTTTTAAATTTTTAAAAAATTTTTTCTTTATTTTTTTTTAATTTTAAAAAAAATTATTTTGCTTTAAATTATTATTTTTTTTAAATTTTTATTTGTTTATTTCTTTTAATTTTTTTAATTTTTCTTTTAAATTTTGGTATATTTTTTTTATTTTAAATTTTTTATATTTAAAAATTTTTTTATTTTTTAAAAAAATTTTTAAAAAATTTTTTTCAATTTTTTTTAAAATTTTTATTTAATTTTTTTAAATTGTTTTGAAAAAAAATTTTTATTTTTTTTATATTTAAATTTTTTTAAAATTTTTTTAAAAGTTTAAATTTTTTTTCAAATTATTTGAAATTTTTTTAATTAATTTTTTTTATTTTTTTTTTAAATTTTTAAAAAATTTTTTTAAAAAATTGTTTTAGTTTTTTTAACAATTTTGTAATTTTTTAAAAAATTTTATTTAATTTTTTAAATTTTTTTATAATTTTTTTTTAAATTTAAAAATTTTTTGAAAATTTTTTAATATTTTTTAAATTTTTTTTAAAAATTTTTATTTAATTTTTTAAATTTTTTTTATTTTTTTTTAATTTTTTACAAAAAATTTTTTAATTTTGTTTATATTTTTAAAATTTAAAAAAAATTTTTTAATCTAAATTTTTTTTCAATTTTCTTTACTTTAATTCTTTTTTAAATTTAAAAAAATTTAATTTTTTTTAAATTATTTCTTTTTATTCCAAAAAACGTTTTTTTAATTTTATTAAATTTTATTTTTCCTTTATTTTAATCTTTAAATTTTTAATTTTTTTTAAATTTTTAGAAAAAAATTTTTAATTTATTTTTTTTTTTAAATTTTTATTTTTCTTTTATTTTACTTTTTTATTTTTTTTAAATTTTAAATTTTTTTTTAAATTTTCTTATTTTTTTTAAATTTTCTTATTTTTTTTAAATTTTTTAAATTTTTTAAATTTTTTTTAAATTTTCAAAATTTTTTAAATTTTTTTAAAATTTTTATTATTCTTTTATTTCACTTTTTTAATTTTTTTAAATTTTGAATGTTTTTTTTAATTTTCTTATAATTTTTTTATTTTTTTTAACTTTTTTAATTTTTTACAAATTTTTTTTTAATTTTTTTATATTTTTTTACTTTAAAAAAATTCCTTTATTTTTTATTTTTTTTAATTTTAACAAAAATTTTATTTATTTTTGTTTTAAATTATTATTTTTTTTAATTTTTAATTGTTTATTTTTTTTAATTTCTTTTATTTTTCTTTTAAATTTTTGAATATTTTTTTTTATTTTAAATTTTTTTTATATTTTAAAATTTTTTTACTTTGATTTTTTTTATTTTTTTAAAAAAAATTTTAAAAATTTTTTAAAATTTTTTTGAAAATTTGTAAATTTTTTTTTAATTTTTTTATATTTTTTAAAAAATTTGTTTTAATTTTTCAACAATTTTAAAATTTTTTAAAATTTTTATTATTCTTTTATTTTACTTTTTTAATTTTTTTAAATTTTGAATGTTTTTTTTTAATTTTCTTATAATTTTTTTATTTTTTTTTAACTTTTTTAATTTTTTTTAATTTTTTTAAATTTTTTTGAAAATTTTTTAAAATTTTTTGAAAATTTTTTAAAATTTTTTTTTAAATTTTTTTATATTTTTTATTTAATTTTTTTTTATATTTTTAAATTTTTAAAATTTTTTTTCTTTATTTTTTTTTTAATTTTAAAAAAAATTATTTTGCTTTAAATTATTATATTTTTTAAATTTTTATTTGTTTATTTCTTTTAATTTTTTAATTTTTCTTTTAAATTTTGGTATATTTTTTTTATTTTAAATTTTTTTATATTTTAAAATTTTTTTATTTTTTTGTTACGAGCCGGGGCTGCGGCAACGCGAGAGGCCGGCGAGAAGGGTATTTCCCAAGGAATATGGTTAACGAATAGTAAGGTGCGCGGACGAACCTGATGCGAAATCAGGGAGCCGCTTGGATTATTGACGGCGAGGACGAACCTGATGCGAAATCAGGGAGCCTCTAGGAATGGAGTCAAGCGCGGACGAACCTGATTTGAAATCAGGGAGCCGCAGGAGGGTGAAACGTCGTGAACGAACCCGATGCGAAATCGGGGTGTCACTAGGATGATGTTCACAGACGAACTCGACGCGAAGTCGAGGAGCTGTTAGGAGGTTGGATTATTCACAGACGAACCTGGTGCGAAACCAGGGAGCTGTTCGGAGGTTGGTAGACTTACAGACGAACCTGGTGCGAAACCAGGGAGCTGTAGGATACGGACGAACCTGATGCGAAATCAGGGAGCCGTAGGAGGGTTACACGTGGACGAACCCGATGCGAAATCGGGGAGCCACTAGGTTGGTAAAATTCCTTTATTTGGATGAAAGGTTGCTAACTAACCTGATGCTAGATCAGGGAGTCGCGGGAAATGTTATTAATGCCTCGTAACTCTTAATTTTTATTTGATACAACTCGAGCGGTAAAGTTGTATCAGTGGGTGAGCGCTACTAAGTTTATAAGGATCGCTGGGTAAAAGATGGGTTTTAACGAATCAACTCGATTTAGAAGTGAACACCATTCGTGTATTCAAGATTAGTTGGTACAAATGTGAATGTCGCGATTAAATAGTGTAATAAATGTGTGAAAATTACCACTAATTTGCTCGGTGTTGACGCACTGGCGATGCGGGGCGTACGAGCGGCTATTACAAAGTGCCCAATAGAATGTAAACCGAACTCGCGGATTCTATGGGGTCAACTGTGATTCCGACAGAGACTTTAGCTCGATCTTACTGAATTCAACCGACTCGGTACGAGCGTGACACAACGTTACTCTACGCGTAACTGTACTGCTTTTAACCGCAGAGGGTAGAAACCAAAGGGTTTATATAGTCCCAAAAATGAGTGGGGATGCATTTGAAATTTCCATATAAGGAAATTCTTCGGGGTCGTCGTCGTGTCACTCCCGTTCCCATGGTCGTGATCCAGATGGTCGAGATCATGACCCCCCTTAGTGGTATGTGATAAGCAAAAGGATTTTTAGGGCGTTTTCCCTTCGTAGACGCGAGCTCGAAAAGTGGTTGAGAGCGGCGTATGGGGAAAAATCCACATACGTAACATCTCCCCCCGTAGACAAAACATCGCGATTCTCGCGATGCTTTTCAAAAGAAGGAAAAACGCCCCACAAATCCTTTTGTAAACAAGAGTGTGAGAAAGAATTGTCGGGTGTAGTGTAATGTAATGTGTACTTATCGCTAGGTGTTGCGGGGTGTAAAAGTTTAGTCGTCGCTGGGTATCACGTAGCCCAGCTCCAGCCAGTGGTCAACGACGTCTAGTGGAGGTTGTCCGGGTAGCCGGTCGAGCGTCAGCGTGGCCGTGAAGCCGTCCAGTGTTGACTGTATGTTGGCGAGGAGGCCCTTCCTTCTCGCCATTACCATCTCTGCGATCCGCGTCGTCCTCTGGAGCGGTCGGCGGGAACGTAACTTAACGCCCCTCAGACGGATCCTCACTGTCTGCGTTTTTTCGTGACGATCTGTTCGCCTGGTGTCCAATTACGAATGTTGTCGTCGGTTATTTCCCGGAGCACCAACCAGTCCGGGATGCAGCGATGGGGTTTAATGTCGGTTTTTTGGACGCCCACCGACTTGACACTGGTCTTCCGAGTCAAAGAGCTTCGTAATAATTTTTCGAACGAATTTTTGCTTTGTTTAGGTTATCGGAAGCTATATTACGAATATTAGTCATGTGTGTTATTAATTCTATTAAGTAGTCTCCAAACGACTTTAATTTTTCGCCAGTTGGGAAAGAACTTGGTTCTCGAGCTGGTTTTCCAAAGATTAATTCGTATGGGGTGAAATTCGTTGCTTCGTGAACGGATGTGTTATAAGAGAACATTGCAAACGGTATTAGTAAATTCAGTTTTTTTTAAATTTTTTAAATTTTTTTTTAAATTTTAACAATTTTTAAATTTTTTTTTAAATTTTTATTTTTCTTTTATTTTACTTTTTTAATTTTTTTAAATTTTAAATGTTTTTTTTTAATTTTCTTATAATTTTTTAATTTTTTAAAAATTTTTTTGAAATTTTTATTTAATTTTTTAAAATTTTTAAAATTTAAAAAATTTTTTTTTTAAATTTTTTAATTTTTTTTTTCAATTTTTTAAAAAAAATTTTATTTAATTTTTTAAAATTTAAAAAAAATTTTAAAATTTTTTTTATATTTTTATTTAACTTTTTTTATTTTTTTTATTTTTTTAAATTTTTTGAAAATTTTTTAAATTTTTTGAAAATATTTTTTTTAATTCTTTAAATTTTTTTAAAAATTTTTATTTATTTTTTTTTATTTTTCTAATTTTTTTAAAAAAAAATTTGAAAATTTTTAAAAAAAAATTTGAAAATTTTTAAAAAAAAATTTGAAAATTTTTTAAATTTTTTTTGAAATTTTTTTTAAATTTTTTGAAAATTTTTTAAATTTTTTTTAAATTTTTTGAAAATTTTTTAAATTTTTTGAAAATTTTTTAAATTTTTTGAAAATTTTTTGAAAATTTTTTAAAATTTTTTTTTTAATTTTTTCATATTTTTTATTTAATTTTTTTTAAATTTTTATTTAATTTTTTAAATTTTTTTATAAATTTTTTTGAAATTTAAAAATTTTTTGAAAATTTTTTAATATTTTTGAAAATTTTTGAAAATTTTTTATTTAATTTTTTAAATTTTTTTATAAATTTTTTTTATATTTAAAATTTTTTTGATAATTTTTAAAATTTTTTTTTTTAATTTTTTTATATTTTTTAATTTTTTTTAATTTTTATTTAATTTTAAAAATTTTTTTGAAATTTAAAATTTTTTTATATTTTTTTTTAATTTTTTACAAATTTTTTTTTAATTGTTTTATATTTTTTTATTTTAAAAAATTTCTTTATTTCTTATTTTTTTAAATTTTTAATTGTTTAATTTTTTTAATTTCTTTTATTTTTCTTTTAAATTTTTGTATATTTTTTTTATTTTAAATTTTTTTTAAATTTTAAAATTTTTTTACTTTGATTTTTTTTATTTTTTTTGAAAATTTGTTTTAATTTTTTAAAATTTTTTAAAATTTTTTTTCAATTTTTTTATATTTTTTATTTAATTTTTTTAAAATTTTTATTTAATTTTTTAAATTTTTTTATTAATTTTTTTTAAATTTAAAAATTTTTTGAATTTTTTTTAATATTTTTAAAATTTTTTTTAAATTTTTATTTATTTTTTTTTAAATTTTTTTATAATTTTTTTTTAAATTCAAATATTTTTTGAAATTTTTTTTAAATTTTTTTGAAAATTTTTTTAAATTTTTTTTTAAATTTTTTTATATTTCTTATTTAATTTTTTTAAAATTTGTATTTAATTTTTTAATTTTTTTTATAAATTTTTTTTAAATTTAAAATTTTTTTGATAATTTTTTAAAATTTTTTTTTTAATTTTTTTATATTTTATAATTTTTTTTAATTTTTATTTAATTTTAAAATTTTTTTGAAATATAAAATTTTTTATATTTTTTTTTAATTTTTTACAAATTTTTTTTTAATTTTTTTATATTTTTTTATTTTAAAAAAAATTTCTTCATTTTTTATTTTTTTTAATTTTTAATTGTTTAATTTTTTTAATTTCTTTTATTTTTCTTTTAAATTTTTGTATATTTTTTTTTATTTTAAATTTTTTTTTAAATTTTTAAATTTTTTTACTTTGATTTTTTTTTATTTTTTTTGAAAATTTGTTTTAATTTTTTAAAATTTTTTTTTCAAATTATTTGAAATTTTTTTAATTTATTTTTTTATTTATTTTTTAAATTTTTTAAAAATTTTTTTTAAAAAATTGTTTTAATTTTTTAACAATTTTGTAATTTTTTTAAATTTTTATTTGTCTTTTATTTTACTTTTTTAATTTTTTTAAGTTTTAAATTTTTTTTAAATTTTCTTATTTTTTTTAAATTTTTTAAATTTTTTAAAATTTTTTTTTTATTTTTAACAATTTTTAAATTTTTTTTTAAATTTGTATTTTTCTTTTATTTTACTTTTTTAATTTTTTTAAATTTTTTAATTTTTTAAAAAATTTTTTAAATTTTTTGAAAATTTTTTAAAAATTTTTTTTAATTTTTTTATATTTTTTATTTAATTTTTTTAAAATTTTTATTTAATTTTTTATTAATTTTTTTTAAATTCAAAAATTTTTTGAAATTTTTTTAAAATTTTTTTGAAAATTTTTTAAAATTTTTTTTTTAATTTTTTTATATTTTTTATTTAATTTTTTTTAAATTTGTATTTAATTTTTTAATTTTTTTTATAAATTTTTTTTAAATTTAAAATTTTTTTGATAATTTTTTAAATTTTTTTTTTAAATTTTTTTATATTTTTTATTTTTTTTTAATTTTTATTTAATTTTAAAATTTTTTTTGAAATTTAAAATTTTTTTTATTTTTTTTTAATTTTTTACAAATTTTTTTTTAATTTTTTTATATTTTTTTAATATAAAAAAAATTTTTTATTTTTTATTTTTTTTAATTTTTAATTGTTTAATTTTTTTAATTTCTTTTATTTTTCTTTTAAATTTTTGTATATTTTTTTTATTTTAATTTTTTTTTTAAATTTTAAATTTTTTTTACTTTGATTTTTTTTTATTTTTTTTGAAAATTTGTTTTAATTTCTTAAAATTTTTTTGAAAATTTTTTAAATTTTTTTAAAAATTTTTTGAAATTTTTTTTAAAAAAATTGTTTTAATTTTTTAACAATTTTTTAAATTTCTTTTTAATTTTTATTTTTCTTTTATTTCACTTTTTTAATTTTTTAAATTTTAAATTTTTTTTAGTTTTCTTATAATTTTTTTTTAAATTTTTTAATTTTTTTGATAATTTTATAAAAAATTTTTTTAATTTTTTTTATATTTTTTAATTTTTTTTAATTTTTATTTAATTTTTAAAATTTTTTTGAAATTTAAAAATTTTTTTTTTTAATTTTTTACAATTTTTTTTTTAATTTTTTTATATTTTTTTATTTTAAAAAAAATTTCTTTATTTTTTAATTTTTTTAATTTTAACAAAAATTTTATTTATTTTTGTTTTAAATTATTATTTTTTTTAATTTTTAATTGTTTATTTTTTTTAATTTCTTTTATTTTTCTTTTAAATTTTTGAATATTTTTTTTTATTTTAAATTTTTTTTATATTTTAAAATTTTTTACTTTGATTTTTTTTATTTTTTTAAAAAAAAATTTAAAAATATTTTAAAATTTTTTTGAAAATTTGTAAATTTTTTTTCAATTTTTTTATATTTTTTAAAAAATTTGTTTTAATTTTTCAACAATTTTAAAATTTTTTAAAATTTTTATTATTCTTTTATTTTACTTTTTTAATTTTTTTAAATTTAAATGTTTTTTTTAAATTTTCTTATAATTTTTTTATTTTTTTTAACTCTTTTAATTTTTTTTAATTTTTTAAAATTTTTTTGAAAATTTTTAAAAATTTTTTGAAAATTTTTTAAAATTTTTTTTAATTTTTTTTATATTTTTTATTTAATTTTTTTTATATTTTTAAATTTTTAAAAAATTTTTTCTTTATTTTTTTTTAATTTTAAAAAAAATTATTTTGCTTTAAATTATTATTTTTTTAAAATTTTTATTTGTTTATTTCTTTTAATTTTTTTAATTTTTCTTTTAAATTTTGGTATATTTTTTTTATTTTAAATTTTTTTATATTTAAAAATTTTTTTATTTTTTTAAAAAAATTTTTAAAAAAATTTTTTCAATTTTTTTTAAAATTTTTATTTAATTTTTTTAAATTGTTTTGAAAAAAAAATTTTATTTTTTTTATATTTAAATTTTTTTAAAATTTTTTTAAAAGTTTAAATTTTTTTTCAAATTATTTGAAATTTTTTTAATTAATTTTTTTTATTTTTTTTTAAATTTTTTAAAAATTTTTTTTAAAAAATTGTTTTAGTTTTTTTTAACAATTTTGTAATTTTTTAAAAAATTTTATTTAATTTTTTAAATTTTTTTATAATTTTTTTTTAAATTTAAAAATTTTTTGAAAATTTTTTAATATTTTTTAAATTTTTTTTAAAAATTTTTATTTAATTTTTTAAATTTTTTTTATTTTTTTTTTAATTTTTTACAAAAA
>NW_027485726.1:0-2500 GCF_050908995.1 Andrena cerasifolii
CGGTCGGTCGGTTGGTCGGTCGGTCGGTCGGTCGGTCGGTCGGTCGGTCGGTCGGTCGGTCGGTCGGTCGGTCGGTCGGTCGGTCGGGTCGGTCGGTCGGGTCTGTCAGTCGGTCAGTCGGTCTGTCAGTCGGTCAGTCGGTCTGTCAGTCGGTCAGTCGGTCAGTCAGTCCGTCAGTCGGTCGGTCGGTCGGTCGGTCGGTCTGTCGGTCGGTCGGTCGGTCGGTCTGTCAGTCAGTCAGTCGGTCGGTCTGTCAGTCGGTCTGTCAGTCGGTCAGTCGGTCAGTCAGTCCGTCAGTCGGTCGGTCGGTAGGTCGGTCTGTCGGTCAGTCGGTCAGTCAGTCGGTCGGTCAGTCGGTCAGTCGGTCAGTCGGTCAGTCAGTCCGTCGTTCGGTCGGTCGGACGGTCTGTCAGTCAGTCAGTCGGTCTGTCAGTCGGTCAGTCGGTCAGTCAGTCCGTCAGTCTGTCGGTCGGTCGGTCGGTCAGTCGGTCAGTCGGTCAGTCAGTCGGTCGGTCAGTCGATCAGTCGGTCAGTCGGTCAGTCACTCCGTCGTTCGGTCGGTCAGTCGGTCAGTCAGTCGGTCGGTCAGTCGGTCAGTCGGTCAGTCGGTCGGTCAGTCGGTCCGTCGTTCGGTCGGTCAGTCGGTCGGTCGATCGGTCAGTCAGTCCGTCAGACGGTCGGTCAGTCGGTCAGTCGGTCGGTCGGTCGGTCAGTCGGTCGATCGGTCGGTCAGTCGGTCAGTCGGTCAGTCAGTCGGTCGGTCAGTCGGTCAGTCACTCCGTCGTTCGGTCGGTCAGTCGGTCGGTCGATCGGTCAGTCAGTCCGTCAGTCGGTCGGTCAGTCGGTCATTCGGTCGGTCGGTCGGTCAGTCGGTCGGTCGGTCGGTCGGTCGGTTGGTCGGTCGGTCGGTCGGTCGGTCGGTCGGTCGGTCGGTCGGTCGGTCGGTCGGTCGGTCGGCCGGTCGGTCGGTCGGTCGGTCAGTCGGTCAGTCGGTCGGTCGGTCGGTCAGTCGGTCGGTCGGTTGGTCGGTCGGTCGGTCGGTCGGTCCGTCAGTCGGTCGGTCAGTCGGTCAGTCGGTCGGTCGGTCGGTCAGTCGGTCGGTCGGTCGGTCAGTCGGTCAGTCGGTCAGTCAGTCGGTCGGTCAGTCGGTCAGTCACTCCGTCGTTCGGTCGGTCAGTCGGTCGGTCGATCGGTCAGTCAGTCCGTCAGTCGGTCGGTCAGTCGGTCAGTCGGTCGGTCGGTCGGTCAGTCGGTCGGTCGGTCGGTCGGTCGGTTGGTCGGTCGGTCGGTCGGTCGGTCGGTCGGTCGGTCGGTCGGTCGGTCGGTCGGTCGGTCGGTCGGTCGGTCGGTCACTCCGTCGTTCGGTCGGTCAGTCGGTCGGTCGATCGGTCAGTCAGTCCGTCAGTCGGTCGGTCAGTCGGTCAGTCGGTCGGTCGGTCGGCCGGTCGGTCGGTCGGTCGGTCAGTCGGTCAGTCGGTCGGTCGGTCGGTCAGTCGGTCGGTCGGTTGGTCGGTCGGTCGGTCGGTCGGTCCGTCAGTCGGTCGGTCAGTCGGTCAGTCGGTCGGTCGGTCGGTCAGTCGGTCGGTCGGTCGGTCGATCGGTCGGTCGGTCGGTCGGTCGGTCGGTCGGTCGGTCAGTCAGTCCGTCAGTCTGTCAGACGGTCGGTCGGTCGGTCGGTCGGTAGGTTGGTCGGTCGGTCGGTCGGTCGGTCAGTCGGTCGGTCAGTCGGTCTGTCAGTCGGTCGGTCGGTCGGTCGGTCGGTCGGTCGGTCCGTCAGTCGGTCGGTCGGTCGGTCGGTGTGTCAGTCGGTCAGTCGGTCTGTCAGTCGGTCAGTCGGTCAGTCAGTCCGTCAGTCGGTCGGTCAGTCGGTCAGTCGGTCGGTCGGTCTGTCGGTCAGTCGGTCAGTCAGTCGGTCGGTCGGTCGGTCGGTCGGTCGGTCGGTCGGTCGGTCGGTCTGTCTGTCAGTCGGTCTGTCAGTCGGTCAGTCGGTCAGTCAGTCCGTCAGTCGGTCGGTCGGTCGGTCGGTCTGTCGGTCAGTCGGTCAGTCAGTCGGTCGGTCAGTCGGTCAGTCGGTCAGTCGGTCAGTCGGTCAGTCAGTCCGTCGTTCGGTCGGTCAGTCGGTCGTTCGATCGGTCAGTCAGTCCGTCAGTCGGTCCGTCAGTCGGTCGGTCAGTCGGTCAGTCAGTCCGTCAGTCTGTCGGTCGGTCGGTCGGTCAGTCGGTCAGTCGGTCAGTCAGTCGGTCGGTCAGTCGATCAGTCGGTCAGTCGGTCAGTCACTCCGTCGTTCGGTCGGTCAGTCGGTCGGTCGATCGGTCAGTCAGTCCGTCAGTCGGTCGGTCAGTCGGTCAGTCGGTCGTCGGTCAGTCAGTCGGTCGGTCGGTCGGTCGGTCGGTTGGTCGGTCGGTCGGTCGGTCGGTCGGTCGGTCGGTCGGTCGGTCGGTCGGTCGGTCGGTCGGTCGGTCGGTCGGTCGGTCGGTCGGTCTGTCAGTCGGTCAGTCGG
>NW_027485726.1:12500-15000 GCF_050908995.1 Andrena cerasifolii
AGTCGGTCGGTCGGTCGGTCGGTCGGTCGGTTGGTCGGTCGGTCGGTCGGTCGGTCGGTCGGTCGGTCGGTCGGTCGGTCGGTCGGTCGGTCGGTCGATCTGTCAGTCGGTCAGTCGGTCTGTCAGTCGGTCGGTCGATCGGTCGGTCTGTCAGTCTGTCGGTCGGTCGGTCGGTCGGTCGGTCGGTCGGTCGGTCGGTCGGTCGGTCGGTCGGTCTGTCAGTCAGTCAGTCGGTCTGTCAGTCGGTCAGTCGGTCAGTCAGTCCGTCAGTCTGTCGGTCGGTCGGTCGGTCAGTCGGTCAGTCGGTCAGTCAGTCGGTCGGTCAGTCGGTCAGTCGGTCAGTCGGTCAGTCACTCCGTCGTTCGGTCGGTCAGTCGGTCGGTCGATCGGTCAGTCAGTCCGTCAGTCGGTCGGTCAGTCGGTCAGTCGGTCGGTCGGTCGGTCAGTCGGTCGGTCGGTCGGTCGGTCGGTTGGTCGGTCGGTCGGTCGGTCGGTCGGTCGGTCGGTCGGTCGGTCGGTCGGTCGGTCGGTCGGTCGGTCGGTCGGTCGGTCGGTCGGTCGGTCGGTCGGTCGGTCGGTCGGTCTGTCAGTCGGTCAGTCGGTCTGTCAGTCGGTCAGTCGGTCAGTCGGTCAGTCAGTCCGTCAGTCGGTCGGTCGGTCGGTCGGTCGGTCGGTCGGTCGGTCAGTCGGTCAGTCGGTCGGTCAGTCCGTCGGTCAGTCGGTCAGTCGGTCGGTCAGACGGTCGGTCGGTCGGTCGGTCGGTCCGTCAGTCGGTCGGCCAGTCGGTCAGTCGGTCGGTCGGTCGGTCGGTCGGTCGGTCGGTCGGTCGGTCGGATGGTCGGTCGGTCGGTCGGTCGGTCGGTCGGTCTGTCGGTCAGTCGGTCAGTCAGTCGGTCGGTCAGTCGGTCAGTCGGTCAGTCGGTCAGTCAGTCCGTCGTTCGGTCGGTCGGTCGGTCTGTCAGTCAGTCAGTCGGTCTGTCAGTCGGTCAGTCGGTCAGTCAGTCCGTCAGTCTGTCGGTCGGTCGGTCGGTCAGTCGGTCAGTCGGTCAGTCAGTCGGTCGGTCAGTCGATCAGTCGGTCAGTCGGTCAGTCACTCCGTCGTTCGGTCGGTCAGTCGGTCGGTCGATCGGTCAGTCAGTCCGTCAGTCGGTGGGTCAGTCGGTCAGTCGGTCGGTCGGTCGGTCAGTCGGTCAGTCGGTCGGTCAGTCCGTCGGTCAGTCGGTCAGTCGGTCGGTCAGACGGTCGGTCGGTCGGTCGGTCGGTCAGTCAGTCAGTCGGTCGGTCTGTCAGTCGGTCTGTCAGTCGGTCAGTCGGTCAGTCAGTCCGTCAGTCGGTCGGTCGGTCGGTCGGTCTGTCGGTCAGTCGGTCAGTCAGTCGGTCGGTCAGTCGGTCAGTCGGTCAGTCGGTCAGTCAGTCCGTCGTTCGGTCGGTCGGTCGGTCGGTCGGTCGGTCTGTCAATCGGTCAGTCGGTCTGTCAGTCGGTCAGTCGGTCAGTCAGTCCGTCAGTCGGTCAGTCGGTCGGTCAGTCGGTCTGTCAGTCGGTCGGTCGGTCGGTCGGTCGGTCGGTCTGTCGGTCAGTCGGTCAGTCAGTCGGTCGGTCAGTCGGTCAGTCGGTCAGTCGGTCAGTCAGTCAGTCCGTCGTTCGGTCGGTCGGTCGGTCTGTCAGTCAGTCAGTCGGTCTGTCAGTCGGTCAGTCGGTCAGTCAGACCGTCAGTCTGTCGGTCGGTCGGTCGGTCAGTCGGTCAGTCGGTCAGTCAGTCGGTCGGTCAGTCGATCAGTCGGTCAGTCGGTCAGTCACTCCGTCGTTCGGTCGGTCAGTCGGTCGGTCGATCGGTCAGTCAGTCCGTCAGTCGGTCGGTCAGTCGGTCAGTCGGTCGGTCGGTCGGTCAGTCGGTCGGTCGGTGGGTCGGTCGGTCGGATGGTCGGTCGGTCGGTCGGTCGGTCAGTCGGTCGGTCAGTCCGTCGGTCAGTCGGTGAGTCGGTCGGTCAGACGGTCGGTCGGTCGGTCGGTCGGTCGGTCGGTCAGTCGGTCAGTCAGTCCGTCAGTCTGTCGGTCGGTCGGTCGGTCAGTCGGTCAGTCGGTCAGTCAGTCGGTCGGTCAGTCGATCAGTCGGTCAGTCGTTCAGTCACTCCGTCGTTCGGTCGGTCAGTCGGTCGGTCGATCGGTCAGTCAGTCCGTCAGTCGGTCGGTCAGTCGGTCAGTCGGTCGGTCGGTCGGCCGGTCGGTCGGTCGGTCGGTCAGTCGGTCAGTCGGTCGGTCGGTCGGTCAGTCGGTCGGTCGGTTGGTCGGTCGGTCGGTCGGTCGGTCGGTCGGTCCGTCAGTCGGTCGGTCAGTCGGTCAGTCGGTCGGTCGGTCGGTCAGTCGGTCGGTCGGTCGGTCGGTCGGTCAGTCAGTCCGTCAGTCTGTCAGACGGTCGGTCGGTCGGTCGGTCGGTCGGTCGGTCGGTCGGTCGGTCGGTCGGTCGGTCGGTCGGTCGGTCGGTCGGTCGGTCGGTCGGTC
>NW_027485726.1:20000-30000 GCF_050908995.1 Andrena cerasifolii
GTCAGACGGTCGGTCGGTCGGTCGGTCGGTAGGTTGGTCGGTCGGTCGGTCGGTCGGTCAGTCGGTCGGTCGGTCGGTCGGTCCGTCAGTCGGTCGGTCAGTCGGTCAGTCGGTCAGTCGGTCAGTCAGTCCGTCGTTCGGTCGGTCGGTCGGTCGGTCGGTCTGTCAATCGGTCAGTCGGTCTGTCAGTCGGTCAGTCGGTCAGTCAGTCCGTCAGTCGGTCAGTCGGTCGGTCAGTCGGTCTGTCAGTCGGTCGGTCGGTCGGTCGGTCGGTCGGTCGGTCTGTCGGTCAGTCGGTCAGTCAGTCGGTCGGTCAGTCGGTCAGTCGGTCAGTCGGTCAGTCAGTCCGTCGTTCGGTCGGTCGGTCGGTCTGTCAGTCAGTCAGTCGGTCTGTCAGTCGGTCAGTCGGTCAGTCGGTCGGTCGGTCGGCCGGTCGGTCGGTCGGTTGGTCAGTCGGTCAGTCGGTCGGTCGGTCGGTCAGTCGGTCGGTCGGTTGGTCGGTCGGTCGGTCGGTCGGTCCGTCAGTCGGTCGGTCAGTCGGTCAGTCGGTCGGTCGGTCGGTCAGTCGGTCGGTCGGTCGGTCGATCGGTCGGTCGGTCGGTCGGTCGGTCGGTCGGTCGGTCAGTCAGTCCGTCAGTCTGTCAGACGGTCGGTCGGTCGGTCGGTCGGTAGGTTGGTCGGTCGGTCGGTCGGTCGGTCAGTCGGTCGGTCAGTCGGTCTGTCAGTCGGTCGGTCGGTCGGTCGGTCGGTCGGTCGGTCGGTCGGTCGGTCGGTGTGTCAGTCGGTCAGTCGGTCTGTCAGTCGGTCAGTCGGTCAGTCAGTCCGTCAGTCGGTCGGGCGGTCGGTCGGTCCGTCGTTCGGTCAGTCGGTCGGTCGGTCGGCCGGTCGGTCGGTCGGTCGGTCAGTCGGTCAGTCGGTCGGTCGGTCGGTCAGTCGGTCGGTCGGTTGGTCGGTCGGTCGGTCGGTCGGTCCGTCAGTCGGTCGGTCAGTCGGTCAGTCGGTCGGTCGGTCGGTCAGTCGGTCGGTCGGTCGGTCGATCGGTCGGTCGGTCGGTCGGTCGGTCGGTCGGTCGGTCAGTCAGTCCGTCAGTCTGTCAGACGGTCGGTCGGTCGGTCGGTCGGTAGGTTGGTCGGTCGGTCGGTCGGTCGGTCAGTCGGTCGGTCGGTCGGTCAGTCGGTCGGTCGGTTGGTCGGTCGGTCGGTCGGTCGGTCCGTCAGTCGGTCGGTCAGTCGGTCAGTCGGTCGGTCTGTCGGTCAGTCGGTCGGTCGGTCGGTCGATCGGTCGGTCGGTCGGTCGGTCGGTCGGTCGGTCGGTCGGTCAGTCAGTCCGTCAGTCTGTCAGACGGTCGGTCGGTCGGTCGGTCGGTAGGTCGGTCGGTCGGTCGGTCGGTCGGTTGGTCGGTCGGTCGGTCGGTCGGTCCGTCAGTCGGTCGGTCAGTCGGTCAGTCGGTCGGTCGGTCGGTCAGTCGGTCGGTCGGTCGGTCGATCGGTCGGTCGGTCGGTCGGTCGGTCGGTCGGTCGGTCGGTCGGTCGGTCGGATGGTCGGTCGGTCGGTCGGTCAGTCGGTCGGTCAGTCCGTCGGTCAGTCGGTCAGTCGGTCGGTCAGACGGTCGGTCGGTCGGTCGGTCGGTCGGTTGGTCGGTCAGTCGGTCGGTCGGTCGGTCGGTCGGTTGGTCGGTCGGTCGGTCGGTCGGTCGGTCGGTCGGTCTGTCAGTCGGTCAGTCGGTCTGTCAGTCGGTCGGTCTATCGGTCGGTCGGTCGGTCGGTCCGTCAGTCGGTCGGCCAGTCGGTCAGTCGGTCGGTCGGTCGGTCGGTCGGTCGGTCGGTCGGTCGGTCGGTCGGTCGGTCGGATGGTCGGTCGGTCGGTCGGTCGGTCGGTCGGTCAGTCGGTCGGTCATTCCGTCGGTCAGTCGGTCAGTCGGTCGGTCAGACGGTCGGTCGGTCGGTCGGTCGGTCAGTCAGTCCGTCGTTCGGTCGGTCGGTCGGTCTGTCAGTCAGTCAGTCGGTCTGTCAGTCGGTCAGTCGGTCAGTCAGTCCGTCAGTCTGTCGGTCGGTCGGTCGGTCAGTCGGTCAGTCGGTCAGTCAGTCGGTCGGTCAGTCGATCAGTCGGTCAGTCGGTCAGTCACTCCGTCGTTCGGTCGGTCGGTCGGTCGGTCGGTCAGTCGATCAGTCGGTCAGTCGGTCAGTCACTCCGTCGTTCGGTCGGTCAGTCGGTCGGTCGATCGGTCAGTCAGTCCGTCAGTCGGTCGGTCAGTCGGTCAGTCGGTCGGTCGGTCGGTCAGTCGGTCGGTCGGTCGGTCGGTCGGTTGGTCGGTCGGTCGGTCGGTCGGTCGGTCGGTCGGTCGGTCAGTCGGTCAGTCGGTCGGTCGGTCGGTCAGTCGGTCGGTCGGTTGGTCGGTCGGTCGGTCGGTCGGTCCGTCAGTCGGTCGGTCAGTCGGTCAGTCGGTCGGTCGGTCTGTCAGTCGGTCGGTCGGTCGGTCGATCGGTCGGTCGGTCGGTCGGTCGGTCGGTCGGTCGGTCGGTCGGTCGGTCGGATGGTCGGTCGGTCGGTCGGTCGGTCAGTCGGTCGGTCAGTCCGTCGGTCATTCGGTCAGTCGGTCGGTCAGACGGTCGGTCGGTCGGTCGGTCGGTCGGTCGGTCAGTCGGTCAGTCAGTCCGTCAGTCTGTCGGTCGGTCGGTCGGTCAGTCGGTCAGTCGGTCAGTCAGTCGGTCGGTCAGTCGATCAGTCGGTCAGTCGGTCAGTCACTCCGTCGTTCGGTCGGTCAGTCGGTCGGTCGATCGGTCAGTCAGTCCGTCAGTCGGTCGGTCAGTCGGTCAGTCGGTCGGTCGGTCGGCCGGTCGGTCGGTCGGTCGGTCAGTCGGTCAGTCGGTCGGTCGGTCGGTCAGTCGGTCGGTCGGTTGGTCGGTCGGTCGGTCGGTCGGTCCGTCAGTCGGTCGGTCAGTCGGTCAGTCGGTCGGTCGGTCGGTCAGTCGGTCGGTCGGTCGGTCGATCGGTCGGTCGGTCGGTCGGTCGGTCGGTCGGTCGGTCAGTCAGTCCGTCAGTCTGTCAGACGGTCGGTCGGTCGGTCGGTCGGTAGGTTGGTCGGTCGGTCGGTCGGTCGGTCAGTCGGTCGGTCAGTCGGTCGGTCGGTCGGTCGGTCGGTCGGTCGGTCGGTCCGTCAGTCGGTCGGTCGGTCGGTCGGTGTGTCAGTCGGTCAGTCGGTCTGTCAGTCGGTCAGTCGGTCAGTCGGTCAGTCAGTCCGTCAGTCGGTCGGTCGGTCGGTTGGTCGGTCGGTCGGTCGGTCGGTCGGTCGGTCGGTCGGTCGGTCGGTCGGTCGGTCGGTCGGTCGGTCGGTCGGTCGGTCGGTCGGTCGGTCGGTCGGTCGGTCGGTCGGTCTGTCAGTCGGTCTGTCAGTCGGTCAGTCGGTCAGTCAGTCCGTCAGTCGGTCGGTCGGTCGGTCGGTCGGTCGGTCTGTCGGTCAGTCGGTCAGTCAGTCGGTCGGTCAGTCGGTCGGTCAGTCGGTCAGTCGGTCAGTCGGTCTGTCGGTCAGTCGGTCAGTCAGTCGGTCGGTCGGTCGGTCGGTCGGTCGGTCGGTCGGTCGGTCGGTCTGTCTGTCAGTCGGTCTGTCAGTCGGTCAGTCGGTCAGTCAGTCCGTCAGTCGGTCGGTCAGACGGTCGGTCGGTCGGTCGGTCGGTCGGTCGGTCAGTCGGTCGGTCGGTCGGTCCGTCAGTCGGTCGGTCAGTCGGTCAGTCGGTCGGTCGGTCGGTCAGTCGGTCGGTCGGTCGGTCGATCGGTCGGTCGGTCGGTCGGTCGGTCGGTCGGTCGGTCAGTCAGTCCGTCAGTCTGTCAGACGGTCGGTCGGTCGGTCGGTCGGTAGGTTGGTCGGTCGGTCGGTCGGTCGGTCAGTCGGTCGGTCAGTCGGTCTGTCAGTCGGTCGGTCGGTCGGTCGGTCGGTCGGTCGGTCGGTCCGTCAGTCGGTCGGTCGGTCGGTCGGTGTGTCAGTCGGTCAGTCGGTCTGTCAGTCGGTCAGTCGGTCAGTCAGTCCGTCAGTCGGTCGGGCGGTCGGTCGGTCCGTCGTTCGGTCAGTCGGTCGGTCGGTCGGCCGGTCGGTCGGTCGGTCGGTCAGTCGGTCAGTCGGTCGGTCGGTCGGTCAGTCGGTCGGTCGGTTGGTCGGTCGGTCGGTCGGTCGGTCCGTCAGTCGGTCGGTCAGTCGGTCAGTCGGTCGGTCGGTCGGTCAGTCGGTCGGTCGGTCGGTCGATCGGTCGGTCGGTCGGTCGGTCGGTCGGTCGGTCGGTCAGTCAGTCCGTCAGTCTGTCAGACGGTCGGTCGGTCGGTCGGTCGGTAGGTTGGTCGGTCGGTCGGTCGGTCGGTCAGTCGGTCGGTCGGTCGGTCAGTCGGTCGGTCGGTTGGTCGGTCGGTCGGTCGGTCGGTCCGTCAGTCGGTCGGTCAGTCGGTCAGTCGGTCGGTCTGTCGGTCAGTCGGTCATTCCGTCGGTCAGTCGGTCAGTCGGTCGGTCAGACGGTCGGTCGGTCAGTCGGTCGGTCGGTCGGTCAGTCGGTCGGTCGGTCGGTCGATCGGTCGGTCGGTCGGTCGGTCGGTCGGTCGGTCGGTCAGTCAGTCCGTCAGTCTGTCAGACGGTCGGTCGGTCGGTCGGTCGGTAGGTTGGTCGGTCGGTCGGTCGGTCGGTCAGTCGGTCGGTCGGTCGGTCAGTCGGTCGGTCGGTTGGTCGGTCGGTCGTTCGGTCGGTCGGTCGGATGGTCGGTCGGTCGGTCGGTCGGTCGGTCGGTCAGTCGGTCGGTCATTCCGTCGGTCAGTCGGTCAGTCGGTCGGTCAGACGGTCGGTCGGTCGGTCGGTCGGTCAGTCAGTCCGTCGTTCGGTCGGTCGGTCGGTCTGTCAGTCAGTCAGTCGGTCTGTCAGTCGGTCAGTCGGTCAGTCAGTCCGTCAGTCTGTCGGTCGGTCGGTCGGTCAGTCGGTCAGTCGGTCAGTCAGTCGGTCGGTCAGTCGATCAGTCGGTCAGTCGGTCAGTCACTCCGTCGTTCGGTCGGTCGGTCGGTCGGTCGGTCAGTCGATCAGTCGGTCAGTCGGTCAGTCACTCCGTCGTTCGGTCGGTCAGTCGGTCGGTCGATCGGTCAGTCAGTCCGTCAGTCGGTCGGTCAGTCGGTCAGTCGGTCGGTCGGTCGGTCAGTCGGTCGGTCGGTCGGTCGGTCGGTTGGTCGGTCGGTCGGTCGGTCGGTCGGTCGGTCGGTCGGTCAGTCGGTCAGTCGGTCGGTCGGTCGGTCAGTCGGTCGGTCGGTTGGTCGGTCGGTCGGTCGGTCGGTCCGTCAGTCGGTCGGTCAGTCGGTCAGTCGGTCGGTCGGTCTGTCAGTCGGTCGGTCGGTCGGTCGATCGGTCGGTCGGTCGGTCGGTCGGTCGGTCGGTCGGTCGGTCGGTCGGTCGGTCGGATGGTCGGTCGGTCGGTCGGTCGGTCAGTCGGTCGGTCAGTCCGTCGGTCATTCGGTCAGTCGGTCGGTCAGACGGTCGGTCGGTCGGTCGGTCGGTCGGTCGGTCAGTCGGTCAGTCAGTCCGTCAGTCTGTCGGTCGGTCGGTCGGTCAGTCGGTCAGTCGGTCAGTCAGTCGGTCGGTCAGTCGATCAGTCGGTCAGTCGGTCAGTCACTCCGTCGTTCGGTCGGTCAGTCGGTCGGTCGATCGGTCAGTCAGTCCGTCAGTCGGTCGGTCAGTCGGTCAGTCGGTCGGTCGGTCGGCCGGTCGGTCGGTCGGTCGGTCAGTCGGTCAGTCGGTCGGTCGGTCGGTCAGTCGGTCGGTCGGTTGGTCGGTCGGTCGGTCGGTCGGTCCGTCAGTCGGTCGGTCAGTCGGTCAGTCGGTCGGTCGGTCGGTCAGTCGGTCGGTCGGTCGGTCGATCGGTCGGTCGGTCGGTCGGTCGGTCGGTCGGTCGGTCAGTCAGTCCGTCAGTCTGTCAGACGGTCGGTCGGTCGGTCGGTCGGTAGGTTGGTCGGTCGGTCGGTCGGTCGGTCAGTCGGTCGGTCAGTCGGTCTGTCAGTCGGTCGGTCGGTCGGTCGGTCGGACGGTCGGTCCGTCAGTCGGTCGGTCGGTCGGTCGGTGTGTCAGTCGGTCAGTCGGTCTGTCAGTCGGTCAGTCGGTCAGTCGGTCAGTCAGTCCGTCAGTCGGTCGGTCGGTCGGTTGGTCGGTCGGTCGGTCGGTCGGTCGGTCGGTCGGTCGGTCGGTCGGTCGGTCGGTCGGTCGGTCGGTCGGTCGGTCGGTCGGTCGGTCGGTCGGTCGGTCGGTCGGTCTGTCAGTCGGTCTGTCAGTCGGTCAGTCGGTCAGTCAGTCCGTCAGTCGGTCGGTCGGTCGGTCGGTCGGTCGGTCTGTCGGTCAGTCGGTCAGTCAGTCGGTCGGTCAGTCGGTCGGTCAGTCGGTCAGTCGGTCAGTCGGTCTGTCGGTCAGTCGGTCAGTCAGTCGGTCGGTCGGTCGGTCGGTCGGTCGGTCGGTCGGTCGGTCGGTCTGTCTGTCAGTCGGTCTGTCAGTCGGTCAGTCGGTCAGTCAGTCCGTCAGTCGGTCGGTCAGACGGTCGGTCGGTCGGTCGGTCGGTCGGTCGGTCAGTCGGTCGGTCGGTCGGTCCGTCAGTCGGTCGGTCAGTCGGTCAGTCGGTCGGTCGGTCGGTCAGTCGGTCGGTCGGTCGGTCGATCGGTCGGTCGGTCGGTCGGTCGGTCGGTCGGTCGGTCAGTCGGTCGGTCGGTCGGTGTGTCAGTCGGTCAGTCGGTCTGTCAGTCGGTCAGTCGGTCAGTCAGTCCGTCAGTCGGTCGGGCGGTCGGTCGGTCCGTCGTTCGGTCAGTCGGTCGGTCGGTCGGCCGGTCGGTCGGTCGGTCGGTCAGTCGGTCAGTCGGTCGGTCGGTCGGTCAGTCGGTCGGTCGGTTGGTCGGTCGGTCGGTCGGTCGGTCCGTCAGTCGGTCGGTCAGTCGGTCAGTCGGTCGGTCGGTCGGTCAGTCGGTCGGTCGGTCGGTCGATCGGTCGGTCGGTCGGTCGGTCGGTCGGTCGGTCGGTCAGTCAGTCCGTCAGTCTGTCAGACGGTCGGTCGGTCGGTCGGTCGGTAGGTTGGTCGGTCGGTCGGTCGGTCGGTCAGTCGGTCGGTCGGTCGGTCAGTCGGTCGGTCGGTTGGTCGGTCGGTCGGTCGGTCGGTCCGTCAGTCGGTCGGTCAGTCGGTCAGTCGGTCGGTCTGTCGGTCAGTCGGTCGGTCGGTCGGTCGATCGGTCGGTCGGTCGGTCGGTCGGTCGGTCGGTCGGTCGGTCAGTCAGTCCGTCAGTCTGTCAGACGGTCGGTCGGTCGGTCGGTCGGTAGGTCGGTCGGTCGGTCGGTCGGTCGGTTGGTCGGTCGGTCGGTCGGTCGGTCCGTCAGTCGGTCGGTCAGTCGGTCAGTCGGTCGGTCGGTCGGTCAGTCGGTCGGTCGGTCGGTCGATCGGTCGGTCGGTCGGTCGGTCGGTCGGTCGGTCGGTCGGTCGGTCGGTCGGATGGTCGGTCGGTCGGTCGGTCAGTCGGTCGGTCAGTCCGTCGGTCAGTCGGTCAGTCGGTCGGTCAGACGGTCGGTCGGTCGGTCGGTCGGTCGGTTGGTCGGTCAGTCGGTCGGTCGGTCGGTCGGTCGGTTGGTCGGTCGGTCGGTCGGTCGGTCGGTCGGTCGGTCGGTCTGTCAGTCGGTCAGTCGGTCTGTCAGTCGGTCGGTCTATCGGTCGGTCGGTCGGTCGGTCCGTCAGTCGGTCGGCCAGTCGGTCAGTCGGTCGGTCGGTCGGTCGGTCGGTCGGTCGGTCGGTCGGTCGGTCGGTCGGTCGGATGGTCGGTCGGTCGGTCGGTCGGTCGGTCGGTCAGTCGGTCGGTCATTCCGTCGGTCAGTCGGTCAGTCGGTCGGTCAGACGGTCGGTCGGTCGGTCGGTCGGTCAGTCAGTCCGTCGTTCGGTCGGTCGGTCGGTCTGTCAGTCAGTCAGTCGGTCTGTCAGTCGGTCAGTCGGTCAGTCAGTCCGTCAGTCTGTCGGTCGGTCGGTCGGTCAGTCGGTCAGTCGGTCAGTCAGTCGGTCGGTCAGTCGATCAGTCGGTCAGTCGGTCAGTCACTCCGTCGTTCGGTCGGTCGGTCGGTCGGTCGGTCAGTCGATCAGTCGGTCAGTCGGTCAGTCACTCCGTCGTTCGGTCGGTCAGTCGGTCGGTCGATCGGTCAGTCAGTCCGTCAGTCGGTCGGTCAGTCGGTCAGTCGGTCGGTCGGTCGGTCAGTCGGTCGGTCGGTCGGTCGGTCGGTCGGTTGGTCGGTCGGTCGGTCGGTCGGTCGGTCGGTCGGTCGGTCAGTCGGTCAGTCGGTCGGTCGGTCGGTCAGTCGGTCGGTCGGTTGGTCGGTCGGTCGGTCGGTCGGTCCGTCAGTCGGTCGGTCAGTCGGTCAGTCGGTCGGTCGGTCTGTCAGTCGGTCGGTCGGTCGGTCGATCGGTCGGTCGGTCGGTCGGTCGGTCGGTCGGTCGGTCGGTCGGTCGGATGGTCGGTCGGTCGGTCGGTCGGTCAGTCGGTCGGTCAGTCCGTCGGTCAGTCGGTCAGTCGGTCGGTCAGACGGTCGGTCGGTCGGTCGGTCGGTCAGTCGGTCAGTCAGTCCGTCAGTCTGTCGGTCGGTCGGTCGGTCAGTCGGTCAGTCGGTCAGTCAGTCGGTCGGTCAGTCGATCAGTCGGTCAGTCGGTCAGTCACTCCGTCGTTCGGTCGGTCAGTCGGTCGGTCGATCGGTCAGTCAGTCCGTCAGTCGGTCGGTCAGTCGGTCAGTCGGTCGGTCGGTCGGCCGGTCGGTCGGTCGGTCGGTCAGTCGGTCAGTCGGTCGGTCGGTCGGTCAGTCGGTCGGTCGGTTGGTCGGTCGGTCGGTCGGTCGGTCCGTCAGTCGGTCGGTCAGTCGGTCAGTCGGTCGGTCGGTCGGTCAGTCGGTCGGTCGGTCGGTCGATCGGTCGGTCGGTCGGTCGGTCGGTCGGTCGGTCGGTCAGTCAGTCCGTCAGTCTGTCAGACGGTCGGTCGGTCGGTCGGTCGGTAGGTTGGTCGGTCGGTCGGTCGGTCGGTCAGTCGGTCGGTCAGTCGGTCTGTCAGTCGGTCGGTCGGTCGGTCGGTCGGTCGGTCGGTCCGTCAGTCGGTCGGTCGGTCGGTCGGTGTGTCAGTCGGTCAGTCGGTCTGTCAGTCGGTCAGTCGGTCAGTCAGTCCGTCAGTCGGTCGGTCGGTCGGTTGGTCGGTCGGTCGGTCGGTCGGTCGGTCGGTCGGTCGGTCGGTCGGTCGGTCGGTCGGTCGGTCGGTCGGTCGGTCGGTCGGTCGGTCGGTCGGTCGGTCGGTCGGTCGGTCTGTCAGTCGGTCTGTCAGTCGGTCAGTCGGTCAGTCATTCCGTCAGTCGGTCGGTCGGTCGGTCGGTCGGTCGGTCTGTCGGTCAGTCGGTCAGTCAGTCGGTCGGTCAGTCGGTCGGTCAGTCGGTCAGTCGGTCAGTCGGTCTGTCGGTCAGTCGGTCAGTCAGTCGGTCGGTCGGTCGGTCGGTCGGTCGGTCGGTCGGTCGGTCGGTCTGTCTGTCAGTCGGTCTGTCAGTCGGTCAGTCGGTCAGTCAGTCCGTCAGTCGGTCGGTCAGACGGTCGGTCGGTCGGTCGGTCGGTCGGTCGGTCAGTCGGTCAGTCAGTCCGTCAGTCTGTCGGTCGGTCGGTCGGTCAGTCGGTCCGTCGTTCGGTCGGTCAGTCGGTCGGTCGATCGGTCAGTCAGTCCGTCAGTCGGTCCGTCAGTCGGTCGGTCAGTCGGTCAGTCAGTCCGTCAGTCTGTCGGTCGGTCGGTCGGTCAGTCGGTCAGTCGGTCAGTCAGTCGGTCGGTCAGTCGATCAGTCGGTCAGTCGGTCAGTCACTCCGTCGTTCGGTCGGTCAGTCGGTCGGTCGATCGGTCAGTCAGTCCGTCAGTCGGTCGGTCAGTCGGTCAGTCGGTCGGTCGGTCAGTCAGTCGGTCGGTCGGTCGGTCGGTCGGTTGGTCGGTCGGTCGGTCGGTCGGTCGGTCG
>NW_027485727.1:0-31832 GCF_050908995.1 Andrena cerasifolii
TTTTTCAATATCGGTATTTCAATATCGGTTTTTCAATATCGGTTCTAATATCGGATTCAATGTCGGTTTTGCAATATCAGTTATTCGATATAGGTTTTTCAATATCGGTTTTTCAATATCGGTTTTTCAATATCGGTTTTTCAATATCAGTTTTTCAATATTCGTTTTTCAATATCGGTTTTTGAATATTTGTTCTCCAATATCGGTTTTTGAATATCGGTTTTTCAATATCGGTTCTAATATCGGATTCAATATCGGTTTTGCAATATCAGTTTTTCCATATAGGTTTTTCAATATCGGTATTTCAATATCGGTTTTTCAATATCGGTTTTTCAATATCAGTTTTTCAATATTTGTTCTCCAATATCGGTTTTTGAATATCGGTTCTAATATCGGATTCAATATCGGTTTTGCAATATCAGTTTTTCCATATAGGTTTTTCAATATCGGTATTTCAATATCGGTTTTTCAATATCGGTTCTAATATCGGATTCAATATCGGTTTTGCAATATCAGTTATTCGATATAGGTTTTTCAATATCGGTTTTTCAATATCGGTTTTTCAATATCGGTTTTTCAATATCAGTTTTTCAATATTTGTTCTCCAATATCGGTTTTTGAATATCGGTTCTAATATCGGATTCAATATCAGTTTTTCAATATCAGTTTTTCAATATTCGTTTTTCAATATCGGTTTTTGAATATTTGTTCTCCAATATCGGTTTTTGAATATCGGTTTTTCAATATCGGTTCTAATATCGGATTCAATATCGGTTTTTCAATATCGGTTTTTCAATATCGGTTTTCCAATATCAGTTTTTCAATATTTGTTCTCCAATATCGGTTTTTGAATATCGGTTCTAATATCGGATTCAATATCGGTTTTGCAATATCAGTTTTTCCATATAAGTTTTTCAATATCGGTATTTCAATATCGGTTTTTCAATATCGGTTTTTCAATATCAGTTTTTCAATATTTGTTCTCCAATATCGGTTTTTGAATATCGGTTCTAATATCGGATTCAATACCGGTTTTTCAATATCGGTTTTTCAATATCAGTTTTTCGATATCAGTTTTTCAATATTTGTTTTTCAATATCGGTTTTTCAATATCGTTTCTAATATCGGTTTCAATATCGATTGTTCAATATCAGTTTTTCGATATAGGTTTTTCAATATCGGTTTTTCAATATCGGTTTTTCAATATCAGTTTTTCAATATCGGTTTTTGAATATCGGTTCTAATATCGGTTTTTCAATATCGATTTTTCGATATCAGTTTTTCAATATTTGCTTTACAATATCGGTTTTTCAATATCGGTTCTAATATCGGATTCAATATCGATTTTTCAATATCAGTTTTTCGATATAGGTTTTTCAATATCGGTTTTTGAATGTCGGTTCTATTATCGGATTCAATATCGGTTTTTCAATATCGGTTCTAATATCGGATTCAATATCGGTTTTGCAATATCAGTTTTTCAATATCGATTTTTCGATATCAGTTTTTCAATATTTGCTTTACAATATCGGTTTTTCAATATCGGTTCTAATATCGGTTTCAATATCGATTT
The DNA here is from genome assembly GCF_050908995.1 of Andrena cerasifolii. Lineage (NCBI taxonomy): Eukaryota > Metazoa > Arthropoda > Insecta > Hymenoptera > Andrenidae > Andrena > Andrena cerasifolii. The sequence continues at coordinate 1,574 of NW_027485727.1, forward strand.
TTCAATATCAGTTTTTCGATATAGGTTTTTCAATATCGGTTTTTGAATATCGGTTCTATTATCGGATTCAATATCGATTTTTCAATATCAGTTTTTCGATATAGGTTTTTCAATATCGGGTTTTGAATATCGGTTCTATTATCGGATTCAATATCGGTTTTTCAATATCGGTTTTTCAATATCAGTTTTTCGATATCAGTTTTTCAATATTTGCTTTACAATATCGGTTTTTCAATATCGGTTCTAATATCGGTTTCAATATCGATTTTTCAATATCAGTTTTTCGATATAGGTTTTTCAATATCGGTTTTTCAATATCGGTTTTTCAATATCGGTTTTGCAATATCGGTTTTTGAATATCGGTTCTAATATCGGTTTTTCAATATCGATTTTTCGATATCAGTTTTTCAATATTTGCTTTACAATATCGGTTTTTCAATATCGGTTCTAATATCGGTTTCAATATCGATTTTTCAATATCAGTTTTTCGATATAGGTTTTTCAATATCGGTTTTTGAATATCGGTTCTATTATCGGATTCAATATCGGTTCTAATATCGGATTCAATATCGGTTTTGCAATATCAGTTATTCGATATAGGTTTTTCAATATCGGTTTTTCAATATCGGTTTTTCAATATCGGTTTTTCAATATCAGTTTTTCGATATAGGTTTTTCAATATCGGTTTTTGAATATCGGTTCTATTATCGGATTCAATATCGGTTCTAATATCGGATTCAATATCGGTTTTGCAATATCAGTTATTCGATATAGGTTTTTCAATATCGGTTTTTCAATATCGGTTTTTCAATATCGGTTTTTCAATATCAGTTTTTCAATATTTGTTCTCCAATATCGGTTTTTGAATATCGGTTCTAATATCGGATTCAATATCAGTTTTTCAATATCAGTTTTTCAATATTCGTTTTTCAATATCGGTTTTTGAATATTTGTTCTCCAATATCGGTTTTTGAATATCGGTTTTTCAATATCGGTTCTAATATCGGATTCAATATCGGTTTTGCAATATCAGTTTTTCCATATAGGTTTTTCAATATCGGTATTTCAATATCGGTTTTTCAATATCGGTTCTAATATCGGATTCAATATCGGTTTTGCAATATCAGTTTTTCGATATAGGTTTTTCAATATCGGTTTTTCAATATCGGTTTTTCAATATCAGTTTTTCAATATCGGTTTTTGAATATCGGTTCTAATATCGGTTTCAATATCGATTTTTCAATATCGGTTTTTCAATATCGGTTCTAATATCGGTTTCAATATCGATTTTTCAATATCGGTTTTTCAATATCGGTTTTTCAATATCAGTTTTTCAATATTTGTTCTCCAATATCGGTTTTTGAATATCGGTTCTAATATCAGATTCAATATCGGTTTTTCAATATCGGTTCTAATATCGGTTTCAGTATCGGTTTTTCAATATCGGTTTTGCAATATTTGTTTTTCAATATCGGTTCTAATATCGGATTCAATATCGTTTTTTCAATATCGGTTTTGCAATATCAGTTATTCGATATAGGTTTTTCAATATCGGTTTTTCAATATCGGTTTTTCAATATCGGTTTTTCAATATCGGTTTTTCAATATCAGTTTTTCAATATTTGTTCTCCAATATCGGTTTTTGAATATCGGTTCTAATATCGGATTCAATATCAGTTTTTCAATATCAGTTTTTCAATATTCGTTTTTCAATATCGGTTTTTGAATATTTGTTCTCCAATATCGGTTTTTGAATATCGGTTTTTCAATATCGGTTCTAATATCGGATTCAATATCGGTTTTGCAATATCAGTTTTTCCATATAGGTTTTTCAATATCGGTTTTTCAATATCAGTTTTTCAATATTTGTTCTCCAATATCGGTTTTTGAATATCGGTTCTAATATCGGATTTAATATCGGTTTTTCAATATCGGTTTTTCAATATCAGTTTTTCGATATCAGTTTTTCAATATTTGTTTTTCAATATCGGTTTTTCAATATCGGTTCTAATATCGGTTTCAATATCGATTTTTCAATATCAGATTTTCGATATAGGTTTTTCAATATCGGTTTTTGAATATTTGTTCTCCAATATCGGTTTTTGAATATCTGTTTTTCAATATCGGTTCTAATATCGGATTCAATATCGGTTTTGCAATATCAGTTTTTCCATATAGGTTTTTCAATATCGGTATTTCAATATCGGTTTTTCAATATCGGTTCTAATATCGGATTCAATGTCGGTTTTGCAATATCAGTTATTCGATATAGGTTTTTCAATATCGGTTTTTCAATATCGGTTTTTCAATATCGGTTTTTCAATATCAGTTTTTCAATATTCGTTTTTCAATATCGGTTTTTGAATATTTGTTCTCCAATATCGGTTTTTGAATATCGGTTTTTCAATATCGGTTCTAATATCGGATTCAATATCGGTTTTGCAATATCAGTTTTTCCATATAGGTTTTTCAATATCGGTATTTCAATATCGGTTTTTCAATATCGGTTTTTCAATATCAGTTTTTCAATATTTGTTCTCCAATATCGGTTTTTGAATATCGGTTCTAATATCGGATTCAATATCGGTTTTGCAATATCAGTTTTTCCATATAGGTTTTTCAATATCGGTATTTCAATATCGGTTTTTCAATATCGGTTCTAATATCGGATTCAATATCGGTTTTGCAATATCAGTTATTCGATATAGGTTTTTCAATATCGGTTTTTCAATATCGGTTTTTCAATATCGGTTTTTCAATATCAGTTTTTCAATATTTGTTCTCCAATATCGGTTTTTGAATATCGGTTCTAATATCGGATTCAATATCAGTTTTTCAATATCAGTTTTTCAATATTCGTTTTTCAATATCGGTTTTTGAATATTTGTTCTCCAATATCGGTTTTTGAATATCGGTTTTTCAATATCGGTTCTAATATCGGATTCAATATCGGTTTTTCAATATCGGTTTTTCAATATCGGTTTTTCAATATCAGTTTTTCAATATTTGTTCTCCAATATCGGTTTTTGAATATCGGTTCTAATATCGGATTCAATATCGGTTTTGCAATATCAGTTTTTCCATATAAGTTTTTCAATATCGGTATTTCAATATCGGTTTTTCAATATCGGTTTTTCAATATCAGTTTTTCAATATTTGTTCTCCAATATCGGTTTTTGAATATCGGTTCTAATATCGGATTCAATACCGGTTTTTCAATATCGGTTTTTCAATATCAGTTTTTCGATATCAGTTTTTCAATATTTGTTTTTCAATATCGGTTTTTCAATATCGTTTCTAATATCGGTTTCAATATCGATTGTTCAATATCAGTTTTTCGATATAGGTTTTTCAATATCGGTTTTTCAATATCGGTTTTTCAATATCAGTTTTTCAATATCGGTTTTTGAATATCGGTTCTAATATCGGTTTTTCAATATCGATTTTTCGATATCAGTTTTTCAATATTTGCTTTACAATATCGGTTTTTCAATATCGGTTCTAATATCGGATTCAATATCGATTTTTCAATATCAGTTTTTCGATATAGGTTTTTCAATATCGGTTTTTGAATGTCGGTTCTATTATCGGATTCAATATCGGTTTTTCAATATCGGTTCTAATATCGGATTCAATATCGGTTTTGCAATATCAGTTTTTCAATATCGATTTTTCGATATCAGTTTTTCAATATTTGCTTTACAATATCGGTTTTTCAATATCGGTTCTAATATCGGTTTCAATATCGATTTTTCAATATCAGTTTTTCGATATAGGTTTTTCAATATCGGTTTTTGAATATCGGTTCTATTATCGGATTCAATATCGATTTTTCAATATCAGTTTTTCGATATAGGTTTTTCAATATCGGGTTTTGAATATCGGTTCTATTATCGGATTCAATATCGGTTTTTCAATATCGGTTTTTCAATATCAGTTTTTCGATATCAGTTTTTCAATATTTGCTTTACAATATCGGTTTTTCAATATCGGTTCTAATATCGGTTTCAATATCAATTTTTCAATATCAGTTTTTCGATATAGGTTTTTCAATATCGGTTTTTCAATATCGGTTTTTCAATATCGGTTTTGCAATATCGGTTTTTGAATATCGGTTCTAATATCGGTTTTTCAATATCGATTTTTCGATATCAGTTTTTCAATATTTGCTTTACAATATCGGTTTTTCAATATCGGTTCTAATATCGGTTTCAATATCGATTTTTCAATATCAGTTTTTCGATATAGGTTTTTCAATATCGGTTTTTGAATATCGGTTCTATTATCGGATTCAATATCGGTTCTAATATCGGATTCAATATCGGTTTTGCAATATCAGTTATTCGATATAGGTTTTTCAATATCGGTTTTTCAATATCGGTTTTTCAATATCGGTTTTTCAATATCAGTTTTTCAATATTTGTTCTCCAATATCGGTTTTTGAATATCGGTTCTAATATCGGATTCAATATCAGTTTTTCAATATCAGTTTTTCAATATTCGTTTTTCAATATCGGTTTTTGAATATCGGTTCTAATATCGGTTTCAATATCGGTTTTGCAATATCAGTTTTTCCATATAGGTTTTTCAATATCGGTATTTCAATATCGGTTTTTCAATATCGGTTCTAATATCGGATTCAATATCGGTTTTGCAATATCGGTTTTGCAATATTTGTTTTTCAATATCGGTTCTAATATCGGATTCAATATCGTTTTTTCAATATCGGTTTTTCAATATTTGTTCTCCAATATCGGTTTTTGAATATCGGTTCTAATATCAGATTCAATATCGGTTTTTCAATATCGGTTTTTGAATATCGGTTCTAATATCGGTTTCAATATCGATTTTTCAATATCGGTTCTAATATCGGTTTTTCAATATCAGTTTTTCAATATCGGTTTTTGAATATCGGTTCTAATATCGGTTTCAATATCGATTTTTCAATATCGGTTCTAATATCGGTTTCAATATCGATTTTTCAATATCGGTTTTTCAATATCGGTTTTTCAATATCAGTTTTTCAATATTTGTTCTCCAATATCGGTTTTTGAATATCGGTTCTAATATCAGATTCAATATCGGTTTTTCAATATCGGTTCTAATATCGGTTTCTGTATCGGTTTTTCAATATCGGTTTTGCAATATTTGTTTTTCAATATCGGTTCTAATATCGGATTCAATATCGGTTTTTCAATATCAGTTTTTCAATATTCGTTTTTCAATATCGGTTTTTGAATATTTGTTCTCCAATATCGGTTTTTGAATATCGGTTTTTCAATATCGGTTCTAATATCGGATTCAATATCGGTTTTGCAATATCAGTTTTTCCATATAGGTTTTTCAATATCGGTATTTCAATATCGGTTTTTCAATATCGGTTTTTCAATATCAGTTTTTCAATATTTGTTCTCCAATATCGGTTTTTGAATATCGGTTCTAATATCGGATTCAATATCGGTTTTGCAATATCAGTTTTTCCATATAGGTTTTTCAATATCGGTATTTCAATATCGGTTTTTCAATATCGGTTCTAATATCGGATTCAATATCGGTTTTGCAATATCAGTTATTCGATATAGGTTTTTCAATATCGGTTTTTCAATATCGGTTTTTCAATATCGGTTTTTCAATATCAGTTTTTCAATATTTGTTCTCCAATATCGGTTTTTGAATATCGGTTCTAATATCGGATTCAATATCAGTTTTTCAATATCAGTTTTTCAATATTCGTTTTTCAATATCGGTTTTTGAATATTTGTTCTCCAATATCGGTTTTTGAATATCGGTTTTTCAATATCGGTTCTAATATCGGATTCAATATCGGTTTTTCAATATCGGTTTTTCAATATCGGTTTTTCAATATCAGTTTTTCAATATTTGTTCTCCAATATCGGTTTTTGAATATCGGTTCTAATATCGGATTCAATATCGGTTTTGCAATATCAGTTTTTCCATATAAGTTTTTCAATATCGGTATTTCAATATCGGTTTTTCAATATCGGTTTTTCAATATCAGTTTTTCAATATTTGTTCTCCAATATCGGTTTTTGAATATCGGTTCTAATATCGGATTCAATACCGGTTTTTCAATATCGGTTTTTCAATATCAGTTTTTCGATATCAGTTTTTCAATATTTGTTTTTCAATATCGGTTTTTCAATATCGTTTCTAATATCGGTTTCAATATCGATTGTTCAATATCAGTTTTTCGATATAGGTTTTTCAATATCGGTTTTTCAATATCGGTTTTTCAATATCAGTTTTTCAATATCGGTTTTTGAATATCGGTTCTAATATCGGTTTTTCAATATCGATTTTTCGATATCAGTTTTTCAATATTTGCTTTACAATATCGGTTTTTCAATATCGGTTCTAATATCGGATTCAATATCGATTTTTCAATATCAGTTTTTCGATATAGGTTTTTCAATATCGGTTTTTGAATGTCGGTTCTATTATCGGATTCAATATCGGTTTTTCAATATCGGTTCTAATATCGGATTCAATATCGGTTTTGCAATATCAGTTTTTCAATATCGATTTTTCGATATCAGTTTTTCAATATTTGCTTTACAATATCGGTTTTTCAATATCGGTTCTAATATCGGTTTCAATATCGATTTTTCAATATCAGTTTTTCGATATAGGTTTTTCAATATCGGTTTTTGAATATCGGTTCTATTATCGGATTCAATATCGATTTTTCAATATCAGTTTTTCGATATAGGTTTTTCAATATCGGGTTTTGAATATCGGTTCTATTATCGGATTCAATATCGGTTTTTCAATATCGGTTTTTCAATATCAGTTTTTCGATATCAGTTTTTCAATATTTGCTTTACAATATCGGTTTTTCAATATCGGTTCTAATATCGGTTTCAATATCAATTTTTCAATATCAGTTTTTCGATATAGGTTTTTCAATATCGGTTTTTCAATATCGGTTTTTCAATATCGGTTTTGCAATATCGGTTTTTGAATATCGGTTCTAATATCGGTTTTTCAATATCGATTTTTCGATATCAGTTTTTCAATATTTGCTTTACAATATCGGTTTTTCAATATCGGTTCTAATATCGGTTTCAATATCGATTTTTCAATATCAGTTTTTCGATATAGGTTTTTCAATATCGGTTTTTGAATATCGGTTCTATTATCGGATTCAATATCGGTTCTAATATCGGATTCAATATCGGTTTTGCAATATCAGTTATTCGATATAGGTTTTTCAATATCGGTTTTTCAATATCGGTTTTTCAATATCGGTTTTTCAATATCAGTTTTTCAATATTTGTTCTCCAATATCGGTTTTTGAATATCGGTTCTAATATCGGATTCAATATCAGTTTTTCAATATCAGTTTTTCAATATTCGTTTTTCAATATCGGTTTTTGAATATCGGTTCTAATATCGGTTTCAATATCGGTTTTGCAATATCAGTTTTTCCATATAGGTTTTTCAATATCGGTATTTCAATATCGGTTTTTCAATATCGGTTCTAATATCGGATTCAATATCGGTTTTGCAATATCGGTTTTGCAATATTTGTTTTTCAATATCGGTTCTAATATCGGATTCAATATCGTTTTTTCAATATCGGTTTTTCAATATTTGTTCTCCAATATCGGTTTTTGAATATCGGTTCTAATATCAGATTCAATATCGGTTTTTCAATATCGGTTTTTGAATATCGGTTCTAATATCGGTTTCAATATCGATTTTTCAATATCGGTTCTAATATCGGTTTTTCAATATCAGTTTTTCAATATCGGTTTTTGAATATCGGTTCTAATATCGGTTTCAATATCGATTTTTCAATATCGGTTCTAATATCGGTTTCAATATCGATTTTTCAATATCGGTTTTTCAATATCGGTTTTTCAATATCAGTTTTTCAATATTTGTTCTCCAATATCGGTTTTTGAATATCGGTTCTAATATCAGATTCAATATCGGTTTTTCAATATCGGTTCTAATATCGGTTTCTGTATCGGTTTTTCAATATCGGTTTTGCAATATTTGTTTTTCAATATCGGTTCTAATATCGGATTCAATATCGTTTTTTCAATATCGGTTTTGCAATATCAGTTATTCGATATAGGTTTTTCAATATCGGTTTTTCAATATCGGTTTTTCAATATCGGTTTTTCAATATCGGTTTTTCAATATCGGTTTTTCAATATCGGTTTTTCAATATCAGTTTTTCAATATTTGTTCTCCAATATCGGTTTTTGAATATCGGTTCTAATATCGGATTCAATATCAGTTTTTCAATATCAGTTTTTCAATATTCGTTTTTCAATATCGGTTTTTGAATATTTGTTCTCCAATATCGGTTTTTGAATATCGGTTTTTCAATATCGGTTCTAATATCGGATTCAATATCGGTTTTGCAATATCAGTTTTTCCATATAGGTTTTTCAATATCGGTTTTTCAATATCAGTTTTTCAATATTTGTTCTCCAATATCGGTTTTTGAATATCGGTTCTAATATCGGATTTAATATCGGTTTTTCAATATCGGTTTTTCAATATCAGTTTTTCGATATCAGTTTTTCAATATTTGTTTTTCAATATCGGTTTTTCAATATCGGTTCTAATATCGGTTTCAATATCGATTTTTCAATATCAGTTTTTCGATATAGGTTTTTCAATATCGGTTTTTGAATATTTGTTCTCCAATATCGGTTTTTGAATATCGGTTTTTCAATATCGGTTCTAATATCGGATTCAATATCGGTTTTGCAATATCAGTTTTTCCATATAGGTTTTTCAATATCGGTATTTCAATATCGGTTTTTCAATATCGGTTCTAATATCGGATTCAATATCGGTTTTGCAATATCAGTTATTCGATATAGGTTTTTCAATATCGGTTTTTCAATATCGGTTTTTCAATATCGGTTTTTCAATATCAGTTTTTCAATATTCGTTTTTCAATATCGGTTTTTGAATATTTGTTCTCCAATATCGGTTTTTGAATATCGGTTTTTCAATATCGGTTCTAATATCGGATTCAATATCGGTTTTGCAATATCAGTTTTTCCATATAGGTTTTTCAATATCGGTATTTCAATATCGGTTTTTCAATATCGGTTTTTCAATATCAGTTTTTCAATATTTGTTCTCCAATATCGGTTTTTGAATATCGGTTCTAATATCGGATTCAATATCGGTTTTTCAATATCGGTTTTTCAATATCAGTTTTTCGATATCATTTTTTCAATATTTGTTTTTCAATATCGGTTTTTCAATATCGTTTCTAATATCGGTTTCAATATCGATTGTTCAATATCAGTTTTTCGATATAGGTTTTTCAATATCGGTTTTTCAATATCGGTTTTTCAATATCAGTTTTTCAATATCGGTTTTTGAATATCGGTTCTAATATCGGTTTTTCAATATCGATTTTTCAATATCGGTTTTTCAATATCGGTTTTTCAATATCGGTTCTAATATCGGATTCAATATCGGTTTTGCAATATCAGTTATTCGATATAGGTTTTTCAATATCGGTTTTTCAATATCGGTTTTTCAATATCGGTTTTTCAATATCAGTTTTTCAATATTTGTTCTCCAATATCGGTTTTTGAATATCGGTTCTAATATCGGATTCAATATCAGTTTTTCAATATCAGTTTTTCAATATTCGTTTTTCAATATCGGTTTTTGAATATTTGTTCTCCAATATCGGTTTTTGAATATAGGTTTTTCAATATCGGTTCTAATATCGGATTCAATATCGGTTTTGCAATATCAGTTTTTCCATATAGGTTTTTCAATATCGGTATTTCAAAATCGGTTTTTCAATATCGGTTCTAATATCGGATTCAATATCGGTTTTGCAATATCAGTTATTCGATATAGGTTTTTCAATATCGGTTTTTTCAATATCGGTTTTTCAATATCAGTTTTTCAATATCGGTTTTTGAATATCGGTTCTAATATCGGTTTTTCAATATCGATTTTTCAATATCGGTTTTTCAATATCGGTTTTTCAATATCAGTTTTTCAATATTTGTTCTCCAATATCGGTTTTTGAATATCGGTTCTAATATCGGATTCAATATCGGTTTTGCAATATCAGTTTTTCCATATAGGTTTTTCAATATCGGTATTTCAATATCGGTTTTTCAATATCGGTTCTAATATCGGATTCAATATCGGTTTTGCAATATCAGTTATTCGATATAGGTTTTTCAATATCGGTTTTTCAATATCGGTTTTTCAATATCGGTTTTTCAATATCAGTTTTTCAATATTTGTTCTCCAATATCGGTTTTTGAATATCGGTTCTAATATCGGATTCAATATCAGTTTTTCAATATCAGTTTTTCAATATTCGTTTTTCAATATCGGTTTTTGAATATTTGTTCTCCAATATCGGTTTTTGAATATCGGTTCTAATATCGGATTCAATATCGGTTTTTCAATATCGGTTTTTCAATATCAGTTTTTCGATATCAGTTTTTCAATATTTGTTTTTCAATATCGGTTTTTCAATATCGTTTCTAATATCGTTTCAATATCGATTGTTCAATATCAGTTTTTCGATATAGGTTTTTCAATATCGGTTTTTCAATATCGGTTTTTCAATATCAGTTTTTCAATATCGGTTTTTGAATATCGGTTCTAATATCGGTTTTTCAATATCGATTTTTCAATATCGGTTTTTCAATATCGGTTTTTCAATATCAGTTTTTCAATATTTGTTCTCCAATATCGGTTTTTGAATATCGGTTCTAATATCGGATTCAATATCGGTTTTGCAATATCAGTTTTTCCATATAGGTTTTTCAATATCGGTATTTCAATATCGGTTTTTCAATATCGGTTCTAATATCGGTTTCAATATCGGTTTTGCAATATCAGTTTTTCCATATAGGTTTTTCAATATCGGTATTTCAATATCGGTTTTTCAATATCGGTTCTAATATCGGATTCAATATCGGTTTTGCAATATCAGTTTTTCGATATAGGTTTTTCAATATCGGTTTTTCAATATCGGTTTTTCAATATCAGTTTTTCAATATCGGTTTTTGAATATCGGTTCTAATATCGGTTTCAATATCGATTTTTCAATATCGGTTTTTCAATATCGGTTCTAATATCGGTTTCAATATCGATTTTTCAATATCGGTTTTTCAATATCGGTTTTTCAATATCAGTTTTTCAATATTTGTTCTCCAATATCGGTTTTTGAATATCGGTTCTAATATCAGATTCAATATCGGTTTTTCAATATCGGTTCTAATATCGGTTTCTGTATCGGTTTTTCAATATCGGTTTTGCAATATTTGTTTTTCAATATCGGTTCTAATATCGGATTCAATATCGTTTTTTCAATATCGGTTTTGCAATATCAGTTATTCGATATAGGTTTTTCAATATCGGTTTTTCAATATCGGTTTTTCAATATCGGTTTTTCAATATCGGTTTTTCAATATCGGTTTTTCAATATCAGTTTTTCAATATTTGTTCTCCAATATCGGTTTTTGAATATCGGTTCTAATATCGGATTCAATATCAGTTTTTCAATATCAGTTTTTCAATATTTGTTCTCCAATATCGGTTTTTGAATATCGGTTCTAATATCGGATTTAATATCGGTTTTTCAATATCGGTTTTTCAATATCAGTTTTTCGATATCAGTTTTTCAATATTTTCCATATAGGTTTTTCAATATCGGTTTTTCAATATCAGTTTTTCAATATTTGTTCTCCAATATCGGTTTTTGAATATCGGTTCTAATATCGGATTTAATATCGGTTTTTCAATATCGGTTTTTCAATATCAGTTTTTCGATATCAGTTTTTCAATATTTGTTTTTCAATATCGGTTTTTCAATATCGGTTCTAATATCGGTTTCAATATCGATTTTTCAATATCAGTTTTTCGATATAGGTTTTTCAATATCGGTTTTTGAATATTTGTTCTCCAATATCGGTTTTTGAATATCGGTTTTTCAATATCGGTTCTAATATCGGATTCAATATCGGTTTTGCAATATCAGTTTTTCCATATAGGTTTTTCAATATCGGTATTTCAATATCGGTTTTTCAATATCGGTTCTAATATCGGATTCAATATCGGTTTTGCAATATCAGTTATTCGATATAGGTTTTTCAATATCGGTTTTTCAATATCGGTTTTTCAATATCGGTTTTTCAATATCAGTTTTTCAATATTCGTTTTTCAATATCGGTTTTTGAATATTTGTTCTCCAATATCGGTTTTTGAATATCGGTTCTAATATCGGATTCAATATCGGTTTTGCAATATCAGTTTTTCCATATAGGTTTTTCAATATCGGTATTTCAATATCGGTTTTTCAATATCGGTTTTTCAATATCAGTTTTTCAATATTTGTTCTCCAATATCGGTTTTTGAATATCGGTTCTAATATCGGATTCAATATCGGTTTTTCAATATCGGTTTTTCAATATCAGTTTTTCGATATCATTTTTTCAATATTTGTTTTTCAATATCGGTTTTTCAATATCGTTTCTAATATCGGTTTCAATATCGATTGTTCAATATCAGTTTTTCGATATAGGTTTTTCAATATCGGTTTTTCAATATCGGTTTTTCAATATCAGTTTTTCAATATCGGTTTTTGAATATCGGTTCTAATATCGGTTTTTCAATATCGATTTTTCAATATCGGTTTTTCAATATCGGTTTTTCAATATCAGTTTTTCAATATTTGTTCTCCAATATCGGTTTTTGAATATCGGTTCTAATATCGGATTCAATATCGGTTTTGCAATATCAGTTTTTCCATATAGGTTTTTCAATATCGGTATTTCAATATCGGTTTTTCAATATCGGTTCTAATATCGGATTCAATATCGGTTTTGCAATATCAGTTATTCGATATAGGTTTTTCAATATCGGTTTTTCAATATCGGTTTTTCAATATCGGTTTTTCAATATCAGTTTTTCAATATTTGTTCTCCAATATCGGTTTTTGAATATCGGTTCTAATATCGGATTCAATATCAGTTTTTCAATATCAGTTTTTCAATATTCGTTTTTCAATATCGGTTTTTGAATATTTGTTCTCCAATATCGGTTTTTGAATATAGGTTTTTCAATATCGGTTCTAATATCGGATTCAATATCGGTTTTGCAATATCAGTTTTTCCATATAGGTTTTTCAATATCGGTATTTCAAAATCGGTTTTTCAATATCGGTTCTAATATCGGATTCAATATCGGTTTTGCAATATCAGTTATTCGATATAGGTTTTTCAATATCGGTTTTTCAATATCGGTTTTTCAATATCAGTTTTTCAATATCGGTTTTTGAATATCGGTTCTAATATCGGTTTTTCAATATCGATTTTTCAATATCGGTTTTTCAATATCGGTTTTTCAATATCAGTTTTTCAATATTTGTTCTCCAATATCGGTTTTTGAATATCGGTTCTAATATCGGATTCAATATCGGTTTTGCAATATCAGTTTTTCCATATAGGTTTTTCAATATCGGTATTTCAATATCGGTTTTTCAATATCGGTTCTAATATCGGATTCAATATCGGTTTTGCAATATCAGTTATTCGATATAGGTTTTTCAATATCGGTTTTTCAATATCGGTTTTTCAATATCGGTTTTTCAATATCAGTTTTTCAATATTTGTTCTCCAATATCGGTTTTTGAATATCGGTTCTAATATCGGATTCAATATCAGTTTTTCAATATCAGTTTTTCAATATTCGTTTTTCAATATCGGTTTTTGAATATTTGTTCTCCAATATCGGTTTTTGAATATCGGTTCTAATATCGGATTCAATATCGGTTTTTCAATATCGGTTTTTCAATATCAGTTTTTCGATATCAGTTTTTCAATATTTGTTTTTCAATATCGGTTTTTCAATATCGTTTCTAATATCGGTTTCAATATCGATTGTTCAATATCAGTTTTTCGATATAGGTTTTTCAATATCGGTTTTTCAATATCGGTTTTTCAATATCAGTTTTTCAATATCGGTTTTTGAATATCGGTTCTAATATCGGTTTTTCAATATCGATTTTTCAATATCGGTTTTTCAATATCGGTTTTTCAATATCAGTTTTTCAATATTTGTTCTCCAATATCGGTTTTTGAATATCGGTTCTAATATCGGATTCAATATCGGTTTTGCAATATCAGTTTTTCCATATAGGTTTTTCAATATCGGTATTTCAATATCGGTTTTTCAATATCGGTTCTAATATCGGATTCAATATCGGTTTTGCAATATCAGTTATTCGATATAGGTTTTTCAATATCGGTTTTTCAATATCGGTTTTTCAATATCGGTTTTTCAATATCAGTTTTTCAATATTTGTTCTCCAATATCGGTTTTTGAATATCGGTTCTAATATCGGATTCAATATCAGTTTTTCAATATCAGTTTTTCAATATTCGTTTTTGAATATCGGTTTTTGAATATTTGTTCTCCAATATCGGTTTTTGAATATCGGTTTTTCAATATCGGTTCTAATATCGGATTCAATATCGGTTTTGCAATATCAGTTTTTCCATATAGGTTTTTCAATATCGGTATTTCAAAATCGGTTTTTCAATATCGGTTCTAATATCGGATTCAATATCGGTTTTGCAATATCAGTTATTCGATATAGGTTTTTCAATATCGGTTTTTCAATATCGGTTTTTCAATATCAGTTTTTCAATATCGGTTTTTGAATATCGGTTCTAATATCGGTTTTTCAATATCGATTTTTCAATATCGGTTTTTCAATATCGGTTTTTCAATATCAGTTTTTCAATATTTGTTCTCCAATATCGGTTTTTGAATATCGGTTCTAATATCGGATTCAATATCGGTTTTGCAATATCAGTTTTTCCATATAGGTTTTTCAATATCGGTATTTCAATATCGGTTTTTCAATATCGGTTCTAATATCGGATTCAATATCGGTTTTGCAATATCAGTTATTCGATATAGGTTTTTCAATATCGGTTTTTCAATATCGGTTTTTCAATATCGGTTTTTCAATATCAGTTTTTCAATATTTGTTCTCCAATATCGGTTTTTGAATATCGGTTCTAATATCGGATTCAATATCAGTTTTTCAATATCAGTTTTTCAATATTCGTTTTTCAATATCGGTTTTTGAATATTTGTTCTCCAATATCGGTTTTTGAATATCGGTTTTTCAATATCGGTTCTAATATCGGATTCAATATCGGTTTTTCAATATCGGTTTTTCAATATCGGTTTTTCAATATCGGTTTTTCAATATCAGTTTTTCAATATTTGTTCTCCAATATCGGTTTTTGAATATCGGTTCTAATATCGGATTCAATATCGGTTTTGCAATATCAGTTTTTCCATATAGGTTTTTCAATATCGGTATTTCAATATCGGTTTTTCAATATCGGTTTTTCAATATCAGTTTTTCAATATTTGTTCTCCAATATCGGTTTTTGAATATCGGTTCTAATATCGGATTCAATATCGGTTTTTCAATATCGGTTTTTCAATATCAGTTTTTCGATATCAGTTTTTCAATATTTGTTTTTCAATATCGGTTTTTCAATATCGTTTCTAATATCGGTTTCAATATCGATTGTTCAATATCAGTTTTTCGATATAGGTTTTTCAATATCGGTTTTTCAATATCGGTTTTTCAATATCAGTTTTTCAATATCGGTTTTTGAATATCGGTTCTAATATCGGTTTTTCAATATCGATTTTTCGATATCAGTTTTTCAATATTTGCTTTACAATATCGGTTTTTCAATATCGGTTCTAATATCGGTTTCAATATCGATTTTTCAATATCAGTTTTTCGATATAGGTTTTTCAATATCGGTTTTTGAATATCGGTTCTATTATCGGATTCAATATCGGTTCTAATATCGGATTCAATATCGGTTTTGCAATATCAGTTTTTCAATATCGATTTTTCGATATCAGTTTTTCAATATTTGCTTTACAATATCGGTTTTTCAATATCGGTTCTAATATCGGTTTCAATATCGATTTTTCAATATCAGTTTTTCGATATAGGTTTTTCAATATCGGTTTTTGAATATCGGTTCTATTATCGGATTCAATATCGATTTTTCAATATCAGTTTTTCGATATAGGTTTTTCAATATCGGTTTTTGAATATCGGTTCTATTATCGGATTCAATATCGGTTTTTCAATATCGGTTTTTCAATATCAGTTTTTCGATATCAGTTTTTCAATATTTGCTTTACAATATCGGTTTTTCAATATCGGTTCTAATATCGGTTTCAATATCGATTTTTCAATATCAGTTTTTCGATATAGGTTTTTCAATATCGGTTTTTCAATATCGGTTTTTCAATATCGGTTTTTCAATATCAGTTTTTCGATATCAGTTTTTCAATATTTGCTTTACAATATCGGTTTTTCAATATCGGTTCTAATATCGGTTTCAATATCGATTTTTCAATATCAGTTTTTCGATATAGGTTTTTCAATATCGGTTTTTCAATATCGGTTTTTCAATATCGGTTCTAATATCGGTTTCAATATCGATTTTTCAATATCAGTTTTTCGATATAGGTTTTTCAATATCGGTTTTTCAATATCGGTTCTAATATCGGATTTAATATCGGTTTTTCAATATCGGTTTTTCAATATCAGTTTTTCGATATCAGTTTTTCAATATTTGTTTTTCAATATCGGTTTTTCAATATCGGTTCTAATATCGGTTTCAATATCGATTTTTCAATATCAGTTTTTCGATATAGGTTTTTCAATATCGGTTTTTCAATATCAGTATTTCAATATTTGGTTTTCAATATCGGTTTTTGAATATCGGTTCTATTATCGGATTCAATATCGGTTTTTCAATATCGGTTTTTCAATATCAGTTTTTCGATATCAGTTTTTCAATATTTGCTTTACAATATCGGTTTTTCAATATCGGTTCTAATATCGGTTTCAATATCGATTTTTCAATATCAGTTTTTCGATATAGGTTTTTCAATATCGGTTTTTCAATATCGGTTTTTCAATATCGGTTTTTCAATATCAGTTTTTCGATATCAGTTTTTCAATATTTGCTTTACAATATCGGTTTTTCAATATCGGTTCTAATATCGGTTTCAATATCGATTTTTCAATATCAGTTTTTCGATATAGGTTTTTCAATATCGGTTTTTCAATATCGGTTCTAATATCGGTTTCAATATCGATTTTTCAATATCAGTTTTTCGATATAGGTTTTTCAATATCGGTTTTTCAATATCGGTTCTAATATCGGATTTAATATCGGTTTTTCAATATCGGTTTTTCAATATCAGTTTTTCGATATCAGTTTTTCAATATTTGTTTTTCAATATCGGTTTTTCAATATCGGTTCTAATATCGGTTTCAATATCGATTTTTCAATATCAGTTTTTCGATATAGGTTTTTCAATATCGGTTTTTCAATATCAGTATTTCAATATTTGGTTTTCAATATCGGTTTTTGAATATCGGTTCTATTATCGGATTCAATATCGGTTTTTCAATATCGGTTTTTCAATATCAGTTTTTCGATATCAGTTTTTCAATATTTGCTTTACAATATCGGTTTTTCAATATCGGTTCTAATATCGGTTTCAATATCGATTTTTCAATATCAGTTTTTCGATATAGGTTTTTCAATATCGGTTTTTCAATATCGGTTTTTCAATATCAGTTTTTCAATATTTGGTTTTCAATATCGGTTTTTGAATATCGGTTCTAATATCGGTTTCAATATCGGTTTTTCAATAGCGGTTTTTCAATATCGGTTTTTCAATATCAGTTTTTCAATATCAGTTTTTCAATATTTGTTCTCCAATATCGGTTTTTGAATATCGGTTCTAATATCGGATTCAATATCAGTTTTTCAATATCAGTTTTTCAATATTCGTTTTTCAATATCGGTTTTTGAATATTTGTTCTCCAATATCGGTTTTTGAATATCGGTTTTTCAATATCGGTTCTAATATCGGATTCAATATCGGTTTTGCAATATCAGTTTTTCCATATAGGTTTTTCAATATCGGTATTTCAAAATCGGTTTTTCAATATCGGTTCTAATATCGGATTCAATATCGGTTTTGCAATATCAGTTATTCGATATAGATTTTTCAATATCGGTTTTTCAATATCGGTTTTTCAATATCGGTTTTTCAATATCAGTTTTTCAATATTTGTTCTCCAATATCGGTTTTTGAATATCGGTTCTAATATCGGTTTCAATATCGATTTTTCAATATCGGTTTTTCAATATCGGTTCTAATATCGGTTTCAATATCGATTTTTCAATATCGGTTTTTCAATATCGGTTTTTCAATATCAGTTTTTCAATATTTGTTCTCCAATATCGGTTTTTGAATATCGGTTCTAATATCAGATTCAATATCGGTTTTTCAATATCGGTTCTAATATCGGTTTCAGTATCGGTTTTTCAATATCGGTTTTGCAATATTTGTTTTTCAATATCGGTTCTAATATCGGATTCAATATCGTTTTTTCAATATCGGTTTTGCAATATCAGTTATTCGATATAGGTTTTTCAATATCGGTTTTTCAATATCGGTTTTTCAATATCGGTTTTTCAATATCGGTTTATCAATATCAGTTTTTCAATATTTGTTCCCCAATATCGGTTTTTGAATATCGGTTCTAATATCGGATTTAATATCGGTTTTTCAATATCGGTTTTTCAATATCAGTTTTTCGATATCAGTTTTTCAATATTTGTTTTTCAATATCGGTTTTTCAATATCGGTTCTAATATCGGTTTCAATATCGATTTTTCAATATCAGTTTTTCGATATAGGTTTTTCAATATCGGTTTTTCAATATCGGTTCTAATATCGGTTTCAATATCGATTTTTCAATATCAGTTTTTCGATATAGGTTTTTCAATATCGGTTTTTCAATATCAGTTTTTCAATATTTGTTTTTCAATATCGGTTTTTCAATATCGGTTCTAATATCGGTTTCAATATCGATTTTTCAATATCAGTTTTTCGATATAGGTTTTTGAATATCGGTTTTTGAATATCGGTTCTATTATCGGATTCAATATCGGTTTTTCAATATCGGTTTTTCAATATCAGTTTTTCGATATCAGTTTTTCAATATTTGCTTTACAATATCGGTTTTTCAATATCGGTTCTAATATCGGTTTCAATATCGATTTTTCAATATCAGTTTTTCGATATAGGTTTTTCAATATCGGTTTTTCAATATCGGTTTTTCAATATCGGTTTTTCAATATCAGTTTTTCGATATCAGTTTTTCAATATTTGCTTTACAATATCGGTTTTTCAATATCGGTTCTAATATCGGTTTCAATATCGATTTTTCAATATCAGTTTTTCGATATAGGTTTTTCAATATCGGTTTTTCAATATCGTTTTTCAATATCGGTTTTTCAATATCGGTTCTAATATCGGTTTCAATAACGATTTTTCAATATCAGTTTTTCGATATAGGTTTTTCAATATCGGTTTTTCAATATCGGTTCTAATATCGGATTTAATATCGGTTTTTCAATATCGGTTTTTCAATATCAGTTTTTCGATATCAGTTTTTCAATATTTGCTTTACAATATCGGTTTTTCAATATCGGTTCTAATATCGGTTTCAATATCGATTTTTCAATATCAGTTTTTCGATATAGATTTTTCAATATCGGTTTTTCAATATCGGTTTTTCAATATCGGTTTTTCAATATCGGTTCTAATATCGGTTTCAATATCGATTTTTCAATATCAGTTTTTCGATATAGGTTTTTCAATATCGGTTTTTCAATATCGGTTCTAATATCGGATTTAATATCGGTTTTTCAATATCGGTTTTTCAATATCAGTTTTTCGATATCAGTTTTTCAATATTTGTTTTTCAATATCGGTTTTTCAATATCGGTTCTAATATCGGTTTCAATATCGATTTTTCAATATCAGTTTTTCGATATAGGTTTTTCAATATCGGTTTTTCAATATCGGTTTTTCAATATCAGTATTTCAATATTTGGTTTTCAATATCGGTTTTTGAATATCGGTTCTATTATCGGATTCAATATCGGTTTTTCAATATCGGTTTTTCAATATCAGTTTTTCGATATCAGTTTTTCAATATTTGCTTTACAATATCGGTTTTTCAATATCGGTTCTAATATCGGTTTCAATATCGATTTTTCAATATCAGTTTTTCGATATAGGTTTTTCAATATCGGTTTTTCAATATCGGTTTTTCAATATCAGTTTTTCAATATTTGTTCTCCAATATCGGTTTTTGAATATCGGTTCTAATATCGGATTCAATATCAGTTTTTCAATATCAGTTTTTCAATATTCGTTTTTCAATATCGGTTTTTGAATATTTGTTCTCCAATATCGGTTTTTGAATATCGGTTTTTCAATATCGGTTCTAATATCGGATTCAATATCGGTTTTGCAATATCAGTTTTTCCATATAGGTTTTTCAATATCGGTATTTCAATATCGGTTTTTCAATATCGGTTCTAATATCGGATTCAATATCGGTTTTGCAATATCAGTTATTCGATATAGATTTTTCAATATCGGTTTTTCAATATCGGTTTTTCAATATCGGTTTTTCAATATCAGTTTTTCAATATTTGTTCTCCAATATCGGTTTTTGAATATCGGTTCTAATATCGGATTCAATATCGGTTTTTCAATATCGGTTTTTCAATATCAGTTTTTCGATATCAGTTTTTCAATATTTGCTTTACAATATCGGTTCTAATATCGGTTTCAATATCGATTTTTCAATATCAGTTTTTCGATATAGGTTTTTCAATATCGGTTTTTCAATATCGGTTTTTCAATATCAGTTTTTCAATATTTGGTTTTCAATATCGGTTTTTGAATATCGGTTCTAATATCGGTTTCAATATCGGTTTTTCAATAGCGGTTTTTCAATATGGGTTTTTCAATATCAGTTTTTCAATATTTGTTCTCCAATATCGGTTTTTGAATATCGGTTCTAATATCGGATTCAATATCAGTTTTTCAATATCAGTATTTCAATATTCGTTTTTCAATATCGGTTTTTGAATATTTGTTCTCCAATATCGGTTTTTGAATATCGGTTTTTCAATATCGGTTCTAATATCGGATTCAATATCGGTTTTGCAATATCAGTTTTTCCATATAGGTTTTTCAATATCGGTATTTCAATATCGGTTTTTCAATATCGGTTCTAATATCGGATTCAATATCGGTTTTGCAATATCAGTTATTCGATATAGGTTTTTCAATATCGGTTTTTCAATATCGGTTTTTCAATATCGGTTTTTCAATATCAGTTTTTCAATATTTGTTTTTCAATATCGGTTTTTCAATATCGTTTCTAATATCGGTTTCAATATCGATTGTTCAATATCAGTTTTTCGATATAGGTTTTTCAATATCGGTTTTTCAATATCGGTTTTTCAATATCAGTTTTTCAATATCGGTTTTTGAATATCGGTTCTAATATCGGTTTTTCAATATCGATTTTTCAATATCGGTTTTTCAATATCGGTTCTAATATCGGATTCAATATCGGTTTTGCAATATCAGTTTTTCCATATAGGTTTTTCAATATCGGTATTTCAATATCGGTTTTTCAATATCGGTTCTAATATCGGATTCAATATCGGTTTTGCAATATCAGTTATTCGATATAGGTTTTTCAATATCGGTTTTTCAATATCGGTTTTTCAATATCGGTTTTTCAATATCAGTTTTTCAATATTTGTTTTTCAATATCGGTTTTTCAATATCGTTTCTAATATCGGTTTCAATATCGATTGTTCAATATCAGTTTTTCGATATAGGTTTTTCAATATCGGTTTTTCAATATCGGTTTTTCAATATCAGTTTTTCAATATCGGTTTTTGAATATCGGTTCTAATATCGGTTTTTCAATATCGATTTTTCAATATCGGTTTTTCAATATCGGTTTTTCAATATCAGTTTTTCAATATTTGTTCTCCAATATCGGTTTTTGAATATCGGTTCTAATATCGGATTCAATATCGGTTTTGCAATATCAGTTTTTCCATATCGGTTTTTCAATATCAGTTTTTCAATATTTGTTCTCCAATATCGGTTTTTGAATATCGGTTCTAATATCGGATTCAATATCAGTTTTTCAATATTCGTTTTTCAATATCGGTTTTTGAATATTTGTTCTCCAATATCGGTTTTTGAATATCGGTTTTTCAATATCGGTTCTAATATCGGATTCAATATCGGTTTTGCAATATCAGTTTTTCCATATAGGTTTTTCAATATCGGTATTTCAATATCGGTTTTTCAATATCGGTTCTAATATCGGATTCAATATCGGTTTTGCAATATCAGTTTTTCGATATAGGTTTTTCAATATCGGTTTTTCAATATCGGTTTTTCAATATCAGTTTTTCAATATCGGTTTTTGAATATTTGTTCTCCAATATCGGTTTTTGAATATCGGTTCTAATATCGGATTCAATATCAGTTTTTCAATATTCGTTTTTCAATATCGGTTTTTGAATATTTGTTCTCCAATATCGGTTTTTGAATATCGGTTTTTCAATATCGGTTCTAATATCGGATTCAATATCGGTTTTGCAATATCAGTTTTTCCATATAGGTTTTTCAATATCGGTATTTCAATATCGGTTTTTCAATATCGGTTCTAATATCGGATTCAATATCGGTTTTGCAATATCAGTTTTTCGATATAGGTTTTTCAATATCGGTTTTTCAATATCGGTTTTTCAATATCAGTTTTTCAATATCGGTTTTTGAATATCGGTTCTAATATCGGTTTCAATATCGATTTTTCAATATCGGTTTTTCAATATCGGTTTTTCAATATCAGTTTTTCAATATTTGTTCTCCAATATCGGTTTTTGAATATCGGTTCTAATATCAGATTCAATATCGGTTTTTCAATATCGGTTCTAATATCGGTTTCAGTATCGGTTTTTCAATATCGGTTTTGCAATATTTGTTTTTCAATATCGGTTCTAATATCGGATTCAATATCGTTTTTTCAATATCGGTTTTGCAATATCAGTTATTCAATATAGGTTTTTCAATATCGGTTTTTCAATATCGGTTTTTCAATATCGGTTTTGCAATATCAGTTTCTCAATATCAGTTTTTCGATATCAGTTTTTCAATATTTGTTTTTCAATATCGGTTTTTCAATATCGGTTTTTCAATATCGGTTTTTCAATATCAGTTTTTCAATATTTGTTCTCCAATATCGGTTTTTGAATATCGGTTCTAATATCGGATTTAATATCGGTTTTTCAATATCAGTTTTTCGATATCAGTTTTTCAATATTTGTTTTTCAATATCGGTTTTTCAATATCAGTTTTTCAATATTTGTTTTTCAATATCGGTTTTTCAATATCGTTTCTAATATCGGTTTTAATATCGATTGTTCAATATCAGTTTTTCGATATAGGTTTTTCAATATCGGTTTTTCAATATCGGTTTTTCAATATCAGTTTTTCAATATCGGTTTTTGAATATCGGTTCTAATATCGGTTTTTCAATATCGATTTTTCAATATCGGTTTTTCAATATCGGTTTTTCAATATCAGTTTTTCAATATTTGTTCTCCAATATCGGTTTTTGAATATCGGTTCTAATATCGGATTCAATATCGGTTTTGCAATATCAGTTTTTCCATATAGGTTTTTCAATATCGGTATTTCAATATCGGTTTTTCAATATCGGTTCTAATATCGGATTCAATATCGTTTTGCAATATCAGTTATTCGATATAGGTTTTTCAATATCGGTTTTTCAATATCGGTTTTTCAATATCGGTTTTTCAATATCAGTTTTTCAATATTTGTTCTCCAATATCGGTTTTTGAATATCGGTTCTAATATCGGATTCAATATCAGTTTTTCATTATCAGTTTTTCAATATTCGTTTTTCAATATCGGTTTTTGAATATTTGTTCTCCAATATCGGTTTTTGAATATCGGTTTTTCAATATCGGTTCTAATATCGGATTCAATATCGGTTTTGCAATATCAGTTTTTCCATATAGGTTTTTCAATATCGGTATTTCAATATCGGTTTTTCAATATCGGTTCTAATATCGGATTCGATATCGGTTTTGCAATATCAGTTTTTCGATATAGGTTTTTCAATATCGGTTTTTCAATATCGGTTTTTCAATATCAGTTTTTCAATATCGGTTTTTGAATATCGGTTCTAATATCGGTTTCAATATCGATTTTTCAATATCGGTTTTTCAATATCGGTTTTTCAATATCAGTTTTTCAATATTTGTTCTCCAATATCGGTTTTTGAATATCGGTTCTAATATCAGATTCAATATCGGTTTTTCAATATCGGTTCTAATATCGGTTTCAGTATCGGTTTTTCAATATCGGTTTTGCAATATTTGTTTTTCAATATCGGTTCTAATATCGGATTCAATATCGTTTTTTCAATATCGGTTTTGCAATATCAGTTATTCGATATAGGTTTTTCAATATCGGTTTTTCAATATCGGTTTTTCAATATCGGTTTTTCAATATAGGTTTTTCAATATCGGTTTTTCAATATCGGTTTTTCAATATCAGTTTTTCAATATTTGTTCTCCAATATCGGTTTTTGAATATCGGTTCTAATATCGGATTTAATATCGGTTTTTCAATATCGGTTTTTCAATATCAGTTTTTCGATATCAGTTTTTCAATATTTGTTTTTCAATATCGGTTTTTCAATATCGGTTCTAATATCGGTTTCAATATCGATTTTTCAATATCAGTTTTTCGATATAGGTTTTTCAATATCGGTTTTTCAATATCGGTTCTAATATCGGTTTCAATATCGATTTTTCAATATCAGTTTTTCGATATAGGTTTTTCAATATCGGTTTTTCAATATCGGTTCTAATATCGGATTTAATATCGGTTTTTCAATATCGGTTTTTCAATATCAGTTTTTCGATATCAGTTTTTCAATATTTGTTTTTCAATATCGGTTTTTCAATATCGGTTCTAATATCGGTTTCAATATCGATTTTTCAATATCAGTTTTTCGATATAGGTTTTTCAATATCGGTTTTTCAATATCGGTTTTTCAATATCAGTATTTCAATATTTGGTTTTCAATATCGGTTTTTGAATATCGGTTCTATTATCGGATTCAATATCGGTTTTTCAATATCGGTTTTTCAATATCAGTTTTTCGATATCAGTTTTTCAATATTTGCTTTACAATATCGGTTTTTCAATATCGGTTCTAATATCGGTTTCAATATCGATTTTTCAATATCAGTTTTTCGATATAGGTTTTTCAATATCGGTTTTTCAATATCGGTTTTTCAATATCAGTTTTTCAATATTTGTTCTCCAATATCGGTTTTTGAATATCGGTTCTAATATCGGATTCAATATCAGTTTTTCAATATCAGTTTTTCAATATTCGTTTTTCAATATCGGTTTTTGAATATTTGTTCTCCAATATCGGTTTTTGAATATCGGTTTTTCAATATCGGTTCTAATATCGGATTCAATATCGGTTTTGCAATATCAGTTTTTCCATATAGGTTTTTCAATATCGGTATTTCAATATCGGTTTTTCAATATCGGTTCTAATATCGGATTCAATATCGGTTTTGCAATATCAGTTATTCGATATAGATTTTTCAATATCGGTTTTTCAATATCGGTTTTTCAATATCGGTTTTTCAATATCAGTTTTTCAATATTTGTTCTCCAATATCGGTTTTTGAATATCGGTTCTAATATCGGATTCAATATCGGTTTTTCAATATCGGTTTTTCAATATCAGTTTTTCGATATCAGTTTTTCAATATTTGCTTTACAATATCGGTTCTAATATCGGTTTCAATATCGATTTTTCAATATCAGTTTTTCGATATAGGTTTTTCAATATCGGTTTTTCAATATCGGTTTTTCAATATCAGTTTTTCAATATTTGGTTTTCAATATCGGTTTTTGAATATCGGTTCTAATATCGGTTTCAATATCGGTTTTTCAATAGCGGTTTTTCAATATCGGTTTTTCAATATCAGTTTTTCAATATTTGTTCTCCAATATCGGTTTTTGAATATCGGTTCTAATATCGGATTCAATATCAGTTTTTCAATATCAGTATTTCAATATTCGTTTTTCAATATCGGTTTTTGAATATTTGTTCTCCAATATCGGTTTTTGAATATCGGTTTTTCAATATCGGTTCTAATATCGGATTCAATATCGGTTTTGCAATATCAGTTTTTCCATATAGGTTTTTCAATATCGGTATTTCAATATCGGTTTTTCAATATCGGTTCTAATATCGGATTCAATATCGGTTTTGCAATATCAGTTATTCGATATAGGTTTTTCAATATCGGTTTTTCAATATCGGTTTTTCAATATCGGTTTTTCAATATCAGTTTTTCAATATTTGTTCTCCAATATCGGTTTTTGAATATCGGTTCTAATATCGGATTCAATATCAGTTTTTCAATATCAGTATTTCAATATTCGTTTTTCAATATCGGTTTTTGAATATTTGTTCTCCAATATCGGTTTTTGAATATCGGTTTTTCAATATCGGTTCTAATATCGGATTCAATATCGGTTTTGCAATATCAGTTTTTCCATATAGGTTTTTCAATATCGGTATTTCAATATCGGTTTTTCAATATCGGTTCTAATATCGGATTCAATATCGGTTTTTCAATATCAGTTTTTCAATATTTGTTCTCCAATATCGGTTTTTGAATATCGGTTCTAATATCGGATTCAATATCGGTTTTTCAATATCGGTTTTTCAATATCAGTTTTTCGATATCAGTTTTTCAATATTTGCTTTACAATATCGGTTCTAATATCGGTTTCAATATCGATTTTTCAATATCAGTTTTTCGATATAGGTTTTTCAATATCGGTATTTCAATATCGGTTTTTCAATATCGGTTCTAATATCGGATTCGATATCGGTTTTGCAATATCAGTTTTTCGATATCAGTTTTTCAATATTTGTTTTTCAATATCGGTTTTTCAATATCGGTTTTTCAATATCGGTTTTTCAATATCAGTTTTTCAATATTTGTTCTCCAATATCGGTTTTTGAATATCGGTTCTAATATCGGATTTAATATCGGTTTTTCAATATCAGTTTTTCGATATCAGTTTTTCAATATTTGTTTTTCAATATCGGTTTTTCAATATCAGTTTTTCAATATTTGTTTTTCAATATCGGTTTTTCAATATCGTTTCTAATATCGGTTTTAATATCGATTGTTCAATATCAGTTTTTCGATATAGGTTTTTCAATATCGGTTTTTCAATATCGGTTTTTCAATATCAGTTTTTCAATATCGGTTTTTGAATATCGGTTCTAATATCGGTTTTTCAATATCGATTTTTCAATATCGGTTTTTCAATATCGGTTTTTCAATATCAGTTTTTCAATATTTGTTCTCCAATATCGGTTT
This sequence comes from Andrena cerasifolii, assembly GCF_050908995.1. Classification (NCBI taxonomy): domain Eukaryota; kingdom Metazoa; phylum Arthropoda; class Insecta; order Hymenoptera; family Andrenidae; genus Andrena; species Andrena cerasifolii. The sequence continues at coordinate 29,035 of NW_027485727.1, forward strand.
TTGAATATCGGTTCTAATATCGGATTCAATATCGGTTTTGCAATATCAGTTTTTCCATATAGGTTTTTCAATATCGGTATTTCAATATCGGTTTTTCAATATCGGTTCTAATATCGGATTCAATATCGGTTTTGCAATATCAGTTATTCGATATAGGTTTTTCAATATCGGTTTTTCAATATCGGTTTTTCAATATCGGTTTTTCAATATCAGTTTTTCAATATTTGTTCTCCAATATCGGTTTTTGAATATCGGTTCTAATATCGGATTCAATATCAGTTTTTCATTATCAGTTTTTCAATATTCGTTTTTCAATATCGGTTTTTGAATATTTGTTCTCCAATATCGGTTTTTGAATATCGGTTTTTCAATATCGGTTCTAATATCGGATTCAATATCGGTTTTGCAATATCAGTTTTTCCATATAGGTTTTTCAATATCGGTATTTCAATATCGGTTTTTCAATATCGGTTCTAATATCGGATTCGATATCGGTTTTGCAATATCAGTTTTTCGATATAGGTTTTTCAATATCGGTTTTTCAATATCGGTTTTTCAATATCAGTTTTTCAATATCGGTTTTTGAATATCGGTTCTAATATCGGTTTCAATATCGATTTTTCAATATCGGTTTTTCAATATCGGTTTTTCAATATCAGTTTTTCAATATTTGTTCTCCAATATCGGTTTTTGAATATCGGTTCTAATATCAGATTCAATATCGGTTTTTCAATATCGGTTCTAATATCGGTTTCAGTATCGGTTTTTCAATATCGGTTTTGCAATATTTGTTTTTCAATATCGGTTCTAATATCGGATTCAATATCGTTTTTTCAATATCGGTTTTGCAATATCAGTTATTCGATATAGGTTTTTCAATATCGGTTTTTCAATATCGGTTTTTCAATATCGGTTTTTCAATATAGGTTTTTCAATATCGGTTTTTCAATATCGGTTTTTCAATATCAGTTTTTCAATATTTGTTCTCCAATATCGGTTTTTGAATATCGGTTCTAATATCGGATTTAATATCGGTTTTTCAATATCGGTTTTTCAATATCAGTTTTTCGATATCAGTTTTTCAATATTTGTTTTTCAATATCGGTTTTTCAATATCGGTTCTAATATCGGTTTCAATATCGATTTTTCAATATCAGTTTTTCGATATAGGTTTTTCAATATCGGTTTTTCAATATCGGTTCTAATATCGGTTTCAATATCGATTTTTCAATATCAGTTTTTCGATATAGGTTTTTCAATATCGGTTTTTCAATATCGGTTCTAATATCGGATTTAATATCGGTTTTTCAATATCGGTTTTTCAATATCAGTTTTTCGATATCAGTTTTTCAATATTTGTTTTTCAATATCGGTTTTTCAATATCGGTTCTAATATCGGTTTCAATATCGATTTTTCAATATCAGTTTTTCGATATAGCTTTTTCAATATCGGTTTTTCAATATCGGTTTTTCAATATCAGTATTTCAATATTTGGTTTTCAATATCGGTTTTTGAATATCGGTTCTATTATCGGATTCAATATCGGTTTTTCAATATCGGTTTTTCAATATCAGTTTTTCGATATCAGTTTTTCAATATTTGCTTTACAATATCGGTTTTTCAATATCGGTTCTAATATCGGTTTCAATATCGATTTTTCAATATCAGTTTTTCGATATAGGTTTTTCAATATCGGTTTTTCAATATCGGTTTTTCAATATCAGTTTTTCAATATTTGTTCTCCAATATCGGTTTTTGAATATCGGTTCTAATATCGGATTCAATATCAGTTTTTCAATATCAGTTTTTCAATATTCGTTTTTCAATATCGGTTTTTGAATATTTGTTCTCCAATATCGGTTTTTGAATATCGGTTTTTCAATATCGGTTCTAATATCGGATTCAATATCGGTTTTGCAATATCAGTTTTTCCATATAGGTTTTTCAATATCGGTATTTCAATATCGGTTTTTCAATATCGGTTCTAATATCGGATTCAATATCGGTTTTGCAATATCAGTTATTCGATATAGATTTTTCAATATCGGTTTTTCAATATCGGTTTTTCAATATCGGTTTTTCAATATCAGTTTTTCAATATTTGTTCTCCAATATCGGTTTTTGAATATCGGTTCTAATATCGGATTCAATATCGGTTTTTCAATATCGGTTTTTCAATATCAGTTTTTCGATATCAGTTTTTCAATATTTGCTTTACAATATCGGTTCTAATATCGGTTTCAATATCGATTTTTCAATATCAGTTTTTCGATATAGGTTTTTCAATATCGGTTTTTCAATATCGGTTTTTCAATATCAGTTTTTCAATATTTGGTTTTCAATATCGGTTTTTGAATATCGGTTCTAATATCGGTTTCAATATCGGTTTTTCAATAGCGGTTTTTCAATATCGGTTTTTCAATATCAGTTTTTCAATATTTGTTCTCCAATATCGGTTTTTGAATATCGGTTCTAATATCGGATTCAATATCAGTTTTTCAATATCAGTATTTCAATATTCGTTTTTCAATATCGGTTTTTGAATATTTGTTCTCCAATATCGGTTTTTGAATATCGGTTTTTCAATATCGGTTCTAATATCGGATTCAATATCGGTTTTGCAATATCAGTTTTTCCATATAGGTTTTTCAATATCGGTATTTCAATATCGGTTTTTCAATATCGGTTCTAATATCGGATTCAATATCGGTTTTGCAATATCAGTTATTCGATATAGGTTTTTCAATATCGGTTTTTCAATATCGGTTTTTCAATATCGGTTTTTCAATATCAGTTT